>NC_140638.1:36546553-36551553 GCF_057382275.1 Copadichromis virginalis
AGGCGGTCCTGAGATCTGCTATTGATTATAAGCTGTCATACAAACACATGTCTGTATGAGTAACTGCCAGTCAAAAGTTTGGACCCTCTCATTTAATGGTTCTTCTTTATTTTACTTTCCAGGAGGAATTACGAGCCCCAATCATCACGTCAGTGGAGAGAGTGGACAGCTTCCGGTACCTGGGTGTCCACATCACTCTGTCATGGTCCTGCAACATCAACACCCTGGTTAAGAACACTCAGAACACTTAGAGACTTCCATCATGTGGTTGACGGTGCTCAAGAACTTCCACTCCTGCACCATCAAGAGCGTCCTGACGGGAAACATCTGCACCTGGTTTGGGAACAGCACCAAGCAGGACAGATCTGCAAAGAGTGGTGAAGGCATCATTCGATCAGAGCTTTCCGACCTGCTGTCCAGGTGTAGGACTCATTCACCGCACACACTGTTTATCTGCACACCTCTTATCATTTCTCTCTTAAATTGTTATTTGCACATTTTTTTTACTGTAAATTTCCAAGTTAAAATCTGTCAGTTCTGTCATGATCTGTAAATTCTTTAATGGTCTGCCATTGCACAGCAACAAGCATTTCAACACGTCATACTGTGTATGGTTGTGTGTGATAGCTTTATGCTACAAACCTATTCACTGGAACGTTAAGGACAATTTAATTACACAGCAAAGCAAGACACGAGTAGGCAAAGTTCTTCATGTTTCTCGTGCACGGGAGAGAACTGGACAAACGCCGTTCCTTCGCTTGACCCCAGTTGCTCTCATCTGCTCCCCCGTAACACTGCTCTTTTATTGAGGCTACATGAATATGCATAGGTGCATTAACATGCGACGTCTACATACACACAAAGAGTACCTTGCCTGTGCGTTGTGTGTGTGTGTGTGTGTGTGTGTGTGTGTGTGTGTGTGTGTGTGTGTGTGTGTGTGTGTGTGTGTGTGTGTGTGTGTGTGTGTGTGGGGTCAGAGCGTGACCCCATAAACGACTTCCCTAACCCTACTGGTTTGGAAGTCCAACAGTTCATCTAAACAAAAGGCTCTTAGCCTAAAACAGATATAGGCACGTTTCTCCTACCATAAAACAATAAGAGCAGGTACGCCCTCTCCCATGCTCCCAGAATAAGGGTGTGAATGCCAGAACACTCTGGAATGCACACCAAGCCTTTGCAGACTGCTAAAGATCACACATCCTATCACTACACAATCGATCATACACCTCTAAGCATATATGGTTAAATATTTCTAAGCATAAATGACAATAAACAATATAAATCTGACAGTGTGTGTGACAAACAATATTTGAATTTGATTATAGATACAAACTGAAGACATCAAATATTTGGAATTATGTAGCAAAGAGAAAATTGATAAATAACTAAATATGTTTTATACAGTGGATGCAAAAGTATTCGGCCCCCTTGAACTTTCCCACATTTTGTCACATTACAGCCACAAACATGAATCAATGTTATTGGACTTCCAGGTGAAAGACCAACACAAAGTGGTGCACACGTGAGAAGTGGAACGAAAATCAGACATGATTCCAAACATGTTTTACAAATAAATAACTGCAAAGTGGGGTGTGCGTAATTATTCAGCCCCTTTGGTCTGAGTGCAGTCAGTTGCACATAGACGTTGCCTGATGAGTGCTTATGACTAAACAGAGTGCATCTGTGTGTGATCTAATGTCAGTACAAATACAGATGCTCTGTGACGGCCTCAGAGGTTGTCTAAGAGAATATTGGGAGCAACAACACCATGAAGTCCTGCTTTTGCAAGCCACTGTATTTTAGATTCCTGACAGTAGCCGCCCTTTGCCTTGTTGACAGCGCTGCAAACCCTCGGCCTTCTGTCATTGAGCTTCATGATGTCGTCACCTGAAATCTCACAGGTGAGCCTGTCAGGGTGCAGTTGTGGAGTTTCTTGCCTTCTTAATGGGGTTGGGACCATCAGTTGTGTTGTGCAGCGGTCAGGTTGGTGCACAGCTCACAGCTCTGTTTGACAACTGATAGAGTTCATATTATGGCGAGAACCAATCAGCTAAGTAAAGAGAAACAACAGCCCATCATTACTGTAAGGACTGAAGGTCAGTCAGTCTGCAACACTGCTAAAGCTTTGGCCCCAAGTGCAGTCGCAAAAACATCAAGACTACGATGAAACTGTCTGACATGAGGACGCCCCAGGAAAGGAAGACCAAGAGTCCCTCTGCTGCTGAGGATACATTCATCTGAGTCACCAGCCTCAGATCAGAGCCCAGATAGATGCCACACAGCTCCAGTAGCAGACACATCTGTGCATGTTCAGAGGAGACTGTGTGAATCAGGCCTTTATGGTCAAATAGCTGCTGAGAAACACGACTGAGGAAAAGCAACAAGAAGAGATTTGTTTGGGCCAAGAAACACGAGGAATTAGACCATCTGTGCTTTGGTCTGATGAGTCCACAGCTGAGATCTTTGGTTCCACCTGTTGTGTCTTTGTGCGATGGTGAACGATGGTCTCTACATGCACTGTGAAGCCTGGAGCAGGAGGTGTGATGGTGTGGGGGGGCTTTGCTGCTGACACTGTTGGGGATTTATTCAAAATGGAAGGCAGACTGAAGCAGCATGGCTCCCACAGCATCCTGCAGCCACATCCCATCATTTATTCTTCAGCAGGACAATGGCCCCGAACACACCTCCAGGCTGTGTGAGGGCTCTGTGACCAAGAAGGAGAGATGGAGTGCTGCACCTGATGGTCTGGCCTCCAGTCACCTGACCTAAACCCAGTGGAGATGGTTTGGGATGAGATGGAGGAACAACAAGAGCTCAGCATCTCTGAACTCCTTCAAGACTGTTGGAAACCTTTTCAGGTGACGACCTCGTGAAGCTCATGGAGAAACTGCAGAGAGTCAGCAAAGCAGCAATCAAAGCAAAGAATCTAAAAAATAAAACATGTTTGGAGTTATTTCACTTTTTTCTACATAATTCCATCTGTGTTCGGTCAAATTTGTGATGGCTTCAGTGAGAATCTACAATGTAAACAGTCATGAAAATAAAGAAAAACCATTAAATCAGAAGCTTTGTCCAAACCCTTGACTGGGCAGTTTATCCTTCAAGCTCGGGTCCTCTACCAGAGGCCTGGGAGCTTGAGGGTCCTGCAGTATCTTAGCTGTTCCCAGGACTGCGCTCTTCTGGACAGAGATCTCCGATGTTGTTCCCGGGATCTGCTGGAGCCACTCGCCTAGTTTAGGAGTCACTGCACCGAGTGCTCCGACTGGGACCACTGTTACCTTCACCCTCCACATTTTCTCGCGCTCTTCTCTGTGTTAGGGTACCTGGGTCGTTGACCCAGTGGTTTCAGTTTTGTACCTTTTTATTTGTGTTCTTATCTTAGTTTATTTTTGTGAAGGTTTTGGTTTCTGTTTTGCATTTCTATTTTTCCCCAGTTCTTCTTGGTGTGTGATTATGTGGTTCTTAGGTTTTGGTTTCCTTACTCCCTCTATTCTGTGTCCAGTCAGGGTCTGTCTGCCCTGGTCCCACGTCTCTGTTCCCTCTGTTGCAGTGTCTGCTTGTGAGTCTGTGTCTGTGAGTTCAGTCTGTTTCCTGTTTTACTTTGAAAGTCTGTGTCTGTTGTTAATGTGTCTGGTTGTGCTTCCCTTGTCTCGTTAGCCCTGATTTGCCCCAGCAGTGTTTCCTTCCTGTTTCCTATCCCTGATTGCTCCCTCTGTGGTCGTGTCCAAATTCATGGGCTGCTGCATACTGAGGACCCAGCCTTCGCGGTCTACGTGGGCCGGGTCCTCAGAAGGTCGGGTAGGCCGGAAGTAAACGGCCGTGAAATTGGACGGTCTAGCCTTCTGATCAGCGTCACCACTGTCTCTGTGGAGTTTAATAAACTCAGCCGTCTGCTCCGTGCTATCTAAAATATAACAGGACACTGGCGTAAATTCTCGACTGTCTCACACTTCTGTTTAATCAGTTTTCTGTTTGACGTTTATTCAGCTGTGTGAAAACCACCCGGGGGATTAATAAAGTTTTATTTTATCTAATCTAAGAACTTTAATCTCAGCCAAACCGATTTACTCACGAACAAACAAAACACTGAAAAAAGCCCAACAATAACATTTGTAGGTTGTCTAAGTGACTTATATATTACGTTTAACCTGAGCAGCGAAAGTCCGCGGTGATCTGAAAATGATGTGCCGGGAGTTGTGCCGCTCTCGGCGGCTTCAGTGACCCTCGAGCTCCCGGCTAGCTGTCGAGCTGGTGGGTAGCAGACGCCTCTGAAAACGTCGAAGCACTTTTGCAAATATGGGATATCTTGATAAACCGAGCAGATATTTGATGTTTACACAACTACTTTCTCGCCTGAAAATATGTTAAAAGTTTATTTTGTGACCCAGAAAGATTAGTAAGAGTAATTTTAAAACTTAGTAGCGGCCGCCATTGCTGGAAACTGGAGTTTGGCTGGGCCGCGCTATGAATTCTGGGATATGGTGGGCCACGAAGGACACACCCGACCCATCCTTCAAATTCGGAGAAAAGGAGGACGCATTTGTCGGCTGCATTCGGAGGAGTCTACGAATTTGGACAGCCTTCGGCTCGTCGCTGTGACGTAATCGGTCTACAAATGCGTCCTCAGGAGGAAGCAGCCCATGAATTTGGACGCGACCTGTGTATTTAAGCCCTGTGTTTCTGTGTCTGTGTTGCGATCTACCCTCATTCATGCTGTGTTTTCTGGCTGTCTGCGTAAGTTGATTTGGAAGTTTGCTACTTTTTGAGTTCAGCATTAAAGCTGTATTTAAGTTCACCTTTGGTTTCCGTGAGTCTGCATTTTGGGTCCTTTTCCTGCCTGCACACAGCCTTCACATCTGAGCGCTTGGTATTTCTCCAGCTTCTCGTGTTCCTTCTTCCTGATGTTGCTGTCATTGGGAACCGCTACATCGATCGCTACGGCCGTCTTCTTCATCTCTGCCGCTGCTAGGAAGCCCTTTTGGATGCGAGCTGCCACATTC
>NC_140638.1:36556553-36564053 GCF_057382275.1 Copadichromis virginalis
TTAATTTACAAATGTCAACATTGTCGTTATCAACATGACATGAATATGGATAACTAGTCTTAGCCTGTTGATTCATTCATGTGGATCATTTTTGGTTATTTTACATTTTACTGATTTTCTTTAAATGTTTTATTTATTTTAGTTAATCAGCTTATTTGTTTGTAACCAGGTTAAAATTGTCATTCATTAAAATATGTGTTTCATACGTTTAAAAGAGCATTTGCATTATATAAGGTTCATTTTTAAGTATCCTGTTTTATTGTGAAAAGCCTTGTCAGAGGGCGTGAATGGTGCTGTGATGGTCGCCTGCTCTGAGAGACGTTGTGACAGAAAGTATGAGAAGTTTGTTCATCAACTGGACCATCTGCTCAGAAAACTGTCTGCAGATCACGGTGGATTACATACATGTAGCAGCGTTATGAAAACGATGTCTAAAAGGTGTCTCCGTTTTTAAAAGACTTGTACAACAACCAAATTTGGACTATTTGGAGCGCGTACACAGAGGTCCTCCCGACAACAGCAGACAGAGGACGTCAAACAAAACAGACGTCGCCTGGCGTCACAAAACAACCCGTCAGTGGACCAAAGATGGAGGTCCTCAAATGACATATAAAGACGCACTTTGTGCAGCGGGCAGCCTAATGATGAACAAAAATCCTTCTACAGGCTCCTGGATACTTTTCTAAACTCTAGCATTAGCTTTGATGAACATGAAAGGTGCGTTTATAGAAACATCAGCAAATTTGAAAAAAAGGTTTGTTGGCTCTAAATAAAGTTTTGGAAGTTGAACTTTTATCACCATCTTTGGATGAATCCTGGCAGAGATTTAAATTCAGGACCGTCAGAAAGTTTAAACTTTTCGATTCTGTTTTATTTACACAGAGCTAAATCACAGTAACAGTCGCCTCGAGGCTCTTTGTACTGGAAGGCACAGAGCAAACGCCAACAATCATATGACCTCCTACGAGCAAGCGCTTTGGCTACAGTGAGAAGGAAAAACTCCCTTTTAACAGGAAGAAATACAGACATGCAGTGGAAGAGAAACATATTTTTAAAAATTGTTTAATTCATAAACTGGGAGTTAAGTGAAACCGTGTGTGGTTTTCTGAGTTTCAACCTGAAGGTTTGGCTTTGACTCAGGGTTTGGTGAACCATGAGGCTCAGCAGAGTTCTCAGCCTGACCACAGAAACCTGACGGGGACACAGAGGCAGGATTATGAAATGTTTTTCCTCACAGAGATCAACAGCAGTTTGTGAACTCCTTTCTTCTTCTGTGGTGCAGATTTATGGCTCTTTTGTGAGTTAATGGATGCTGGAACTCAACCAAAGTGAACTTGACAAGACCAAGAACAGCAGACCTCAGATCAGCTCTATGTCATGTTTAAACATGAACAGATCCTTTGCTGTCCTGTTTCTGCTGTTTTTTTACTGCACTCGAGTTGTTTTTAGTCACGGATTTGAGAAGCGTTGTGTTTGTTGGTGCCAGCAGAGATCAGACCTATTCTTTTTTACACAAAGCAGATGGGCTCAGTCTGCAGGCAGCTGCTCAGTCAGCACATCTATAAATACCAGCAGAGCTCAGCTTGGATGTGGATCAGCAGGTCCTGCAGCTCCGATCCAAACCTGGAGCTGAGGAATCATGAAGGAGCTCAGCAGAAGCTAAAGAGTTTGTTTTCCTCAGAACACGATCGATATCTCTGAACGCCGGGCTTCTCCCGGGAGGTAGATGCACGTTTGGGTCAATTGAAGGTCGGATGCACAGCCCGTCACTCATTTTCAATACTGAGACTGTCTAATCAAATCTCTCAACACAACAGGACCCTCCCCACCTTCGCTGTGCACTCACACACCTTTAGTGTGGAAGAAGTGGCGAAGCTGAAAATTACGAAGGTGTATGAGAGCCACTGAAATGAGAAAAGAATGAAGCTGTTTGTTAAGCCAACATTAAAATACATAATTCATTTATACTTTTCAACTGGATTCAGCAACAGAGGAATACTTGTGATTTTGGCTCAGTAGCACCACATTATCATAAGACTTTAAAGAGATGCTGTTGTGAACTGGCTCTGTTCAGAAGAGAAACTGGATCAATAAGGATATTTATCAAAGTCACTTTGTTTCACATCTTACAGGCAGGCCCAACAGGATGAGGGACAGATGGAGGAAGGTTCAACTAAAGCAGTGAGAAAATAGATAGAGCGACATAATCAGGAGGGGAGAGTGAATGGCTGCTTGACCATGAGCTACTGCTAACAGTAGCTCATGGTCAAGGGTGGCTGTAGCTCAGGCGGTAGAGCAGGTCATCTACTGATCGGAAGGTTGGTGGCTCGATTCCTGGCTTCCTCTAGTCTGCATGCCAAATATCCTCGGGCAAGATATTAACCCCAAATTGCTCTCCGATGCATCGGACTATGAATGTGTGTGAATGTTACTTAGAAAGTACTTAGAACAATGTGCTTGTGAATGGGTGAATGCACAAGTTGTATAAAGCTTTGGGTGCTCAGAAGAGTAGAAAGAAGCGCTATATAAGAACCAGTCCATTTAACAGCTAAAGTGGGACCTTTAATTGTCACAGTGCGACTAAGATGTTCCAACCCAGCAACAGCTGTACCAACCTGATTCTAATCTGCTTCAATAAACACCAAAAATGCCAATTTTCAGTCACAGTCAGGCCCCGCCTCTCAATACTCGCTCTTACCAAACATACAGGAAATGGTGCAGTGCCGTGAGCGTTGACCCCCTCTGTTGTTCTTCTTGTAATCACCATGGTTACAGCCACTTCCTCCTCTGGTCCTCCAGTGTCCTCCGTAGTTTCGTCTGGATCGAGGTAGCGTTCCACAAGTCTGTCCAGGTCCTCGCTGCTCGTATTACCTGCAAACACCAACAAACATCCATCAGCTGTGCATCACCTCTGAAAGCTAAACGACTCCCATCGTTTCACTGGAAACAGTAACAATAATAATAACTGATGGGCTGTAGATTTGAAGTAATAAAATGTTTCATTCCATGTTCAGAGTTTGATACATTTTTCTTAGTTTTCGAGTTGATGAATCTTTTTTGTAGATTACTTGGATCGTTTCAAACATGCAAGTGTAACAAATATGCAACTGAGAACTCAGTTTATTGCATATTTGCACATGTTGTATACACTGTTGCTGATATTGTGGCCCACCATTATAGACCCTCAGCAGACCCTCAGCATGCCCCCACCGGGCTGCCCTGTCAGGCTGCACGTGTCACACTGACAAACAGTGATGTCATTTAAACATCAGTCCATGCAGTATTAACATCAAGTTACAGCTGAAGAATGTCAGCTTTACCTTGAACAACATGTCAATAATGAAGAGTCTAAATTAACTTCATATGTCTAAATATGTTCATATTTAACTGTAACTAAAGCGGCCTGGTTTACCTCGGTGTTTTCAGACGCAGCGACCTGTGGGAGAGAAATCATTTTCTTAGTGAAGAAACTTAAGAGGGACTTACTGAAGAAGCTGTACTCAAAGGTGGAGTTGTAGTCAGAGTCGTAATCTGGAGATGATGTGAAATCATCATAATGCTGGGCCCAAGAACCTGAGAGCAAAATGCAGATGAGTGAGTGTCTGTCTCTGAGACAGCTTCAGTGTTACAGGGTGGAAGCTTCTCAGCTGAGCTTCACACTGAGACGAACGCTCTGAAAAACAAACGATCAGGAGAAAAATATTCAAAATAATCGTTTTCCACTTCAGACTGTTTCAAATTGATGTTTCTCTTTCTTTCATTTCTTCTAATTGTGAAAAAATTAAATAAAATCAAATACATATAAGTTTGATTTGATTTAAACAAATTTCTTAATGTGCTTTCTTTAGCTGTAATATGACATTGTGGTTATTTTATCCTTTTTATATCCTATTGTGTTAAGAAAGAAAATGAAGCATTTGATTTATTTATCCTGAATTTAATCTTGTGTCCTGTCACTTTGAGCTCTGTGAAGGTTTGAATCGATCTCCAGTTTCTGTTTTCTTCCAATACCCCCCCCGCCGCCGCCGCCGCCGCCCAAACAGCAGTACAACAAACCGTCTGTGTGTCTCTCAAATCATATAAAAGTCTTACATCACATGACCAATGAAAAGCATGAGCTACAGGAACCGTTTCAACATCACAAGTTTCAGTTTGACTTGATTATGAATAGAGAAGCATTCGTCTGTCCATCACTAAGCTGCAGCTGGTGAAGCAGACCTTAAATAGTCTAATGGATTCATATTCTGTATGTATTTGAAACAGGAGACTCTAAGAAATGCTCCGTGAGCTCTGGATAACTGTTAAGGTTTGTAAAAAGTGTGTCTGACGGCGCAGACTCGAGTAAATATGACTCTCTGACCCCGTGAAGCTCCGTTGAGGAGTTGTCTCATATTTTCAGAGTTTTGGATTGTTTCCATTACTCCATGCATCAAAGTTATTTCTCCACTGGCCTCCAGAAGAAACTGTGGGGAGTGTTTGTCTTCAGATGTGAGCCTCAGCATGTTTTCACAGACGTATTATTGTTATGAATCTATCTGCTCTGGAACAGCCTGGACGCCACGTTCACCGCACCTTGTTTCAAGTTATTAACATTTCCAAGAGTGACCTTCTCCAGCTGTGAGCTTTACTGTAAACGTAATGTTAAATCACACAGCGGAGGTGTCGGAGCTATGCTGTGTTGTCTAACACTGCACAGGTGTAGAACAAGTTTAACCTTCAAGGAAAACTTTACCAAATCTAACATTTTATTCAAGAAATGAGTGAAAGCTGCAGCTCTGGAGCCTGTCCCAGCTAGCACAGGGCGAGGGGCAGGGGGACACCCTGGACAGGTCCCCAGTCTGTCACAGAGAGACAACCATTCACACCTATGGGCAGTTTAGAGTTTGCAGTTAACCTAACCCCACTAACTGCATGTGTGTGGACTGTGGGAGGAAGCCGGAGTACACGGGGAGAACATGCAAACTCCACACAGAAAGACCTGATGCTGGAACTGAACTCAGGACCTTCTTGCTGTGAGGCAACAGTGCTGTCATCGTCGTGGTTTTGGTTTGATTTGGTGTCATTGCTGTCTTCAGCTAACCTTGGCTCAGTCAGGCGAGACTGGAGAAGTCACCTGGATACTGATCAGTACAATCAGCTTTCTTTCCTGGTTTGTTGAGGATGCATCAAGACATTCTGAGTGCTGACTTTTGGCTTTGACGTGAGATTCAGATGCTGCTCTGAGATTTTGAACTATCATTTCCTGCTTTCTGTAACAAAGACGTGAGCCCAAAACGATGTGACTGGGTAAACTTTGGTCACCACAGGTTATAAACAGGGCCTGGAGGGTGCTGGGGTTGTTTCTCAGACAGCAAAGTGTAATAAGCTGGAACATTCATAGTAAGACAGCTTTAAAGTTTGTCACTGTGTGATTAAAAGTTTGCAGCTTCCATCACAGCTGAAGGATTTTGGACATTTCTTCCGGCCGTGTGACTGATGTGAAGAGACACGCCATCAAGGAGCATCCGACAACCACAAGCCTCGCACAGGACACGGCCGAGCGTCCGCAGACAGCAGAGGAAGTCTCACAGAAAAACATGTTCACCACAAAGAAGGACAAACTTCTCTTAGATCAGCACATCTGGAAAACATGGACGATTCAGGAAAACGCATGAAGAGTCGGAAACTCAAAGCAAGTCATGTGAAGGCCATCACTGTGGGAACAACATGGATATTCAGCATACAGGAAGGCTTTTAAACAGTTTTTAAAGGGATGAAATATAGATTTCTGTGGTGTTGGAAAATCTCAAAACTGAGTTTCTGTCTTGGAAAAGTCGGGAAAGTTTGGAAAGATGGGAAAACAAGGCTCAGAATAAGACTGGGGGTCTGCCCAGATTTGGATGTTATTGTTAAAAGCATGGACTTCTCTACTTCACCTGAGCACTCAAAGCATTTTGCCTCATTCACGCACTCACACACATTCATGCAAGCATGTATGTATACATGAGTGCTACGGGCACCCTCACACAACCAGCAGGGGGCGCTGATTCTCCGCTCTGTGCCACTGAAGCAGGCGGATCGAGGCGCTGACAACAAGAGGACCGGTTGTGGAGGGAAAAGCGATGAGAAAAGCCTTCAGTCACATTCTGGTGGGAATCCTGGTCCCCAAGGATGCTCCTCTTCCTCCCTCACATACATCAGCTGAGCCCAGAGTTTCTCTGGGAAAAGTTTCTGCTCACTGTCTGAACACCATCACACTGATTCATGAAAGAGTCTCAGAGTCTTATCTCCACAAACACAAATAAAACTTCACTTCCTGTTCACTCTGCAGCTCGTTAAATCCCCTTTGTCACAAGTTCAGTCCTCTAACAGTGATCTGTATAAACAGCGTGTGGCTGTCACCAAAGTTTTACACATCAGAAGCTTTTTTGGGGGGAAAACAAAACCATCTGCTGTCGTCTGATGAATATCAGGCTTTTTACCAAAGTGACGCCAGGAGCCAGAAACCCAACTGTAGTTTGGATTAAGGAGAAACGTGTTTCTCGTGGAAACAAACTGTAGAGGTCGACATCTACACAGCACTTTAGTTAACGAAAACCTCGTTTGGATGCAGCTCTTCCGAACAGTAGCAAAACAACTTAACTCTTTCTGTCATGGATGTTTTCAGGTCTGGTTTTCTTTAATCGCGCTCCACTGAAACGGCTCTACTTAAAGTGTGTGATGATGTCTGAGTACACAGTGCTGGTTCTGTTGGCCTCACTTTGATACTGTAGATTACAGCATCATGATTCCTGCTGGCGTTTTAAAATAGTTCATGTCAAATTTATCTGAAAGATCTTGACTGTTTTTGTGACGTCTGCCTTGTGGGGTCCCTCAGGGATCTGTCCTGGGTCCAGGTTTTTTTTTGCTCTATATTTTCCCCCGAGGCCAAAATCATTAGGCGTTAATATCTCCAATCATCTCTATGCTGTTGACATTCACTTATACTGTTCTTTCAAAGAGTTTTATAAATTGTCTAGTTTAAGTAATTGCCTGTCAGACATCATGCTGTGGTTAAACGACGATTTCTCCAGCTAAACTCTCATAAAAGAGAAACTTTGATTACTGATAACGTGATTTCAGAAATCAGGCAGCGTGTCAGCTTCTTAGACTCTTCTGCTGAATTGAGCTTCAGACTCCTCGGTGTCATATTCAACAGTTTAATGTGGTGAGAGCGTCTCTGAGCTGTTTCTATCTTCTAAGGAATATTTCAGCCTGCTGGTGTCAGAGGCTGAACCCGAGATGATTCTTCATGCTTCCTGTTTGCATTACTGTAACTGGTTTTTAATTAATCAGCTTTGGATCGTCTTCAGACTGTGCAGAAAGCTGCGGCCAGACTTTTAACTGCCACAAACACAAGATCACACACATCACTCCAGGTTTGGCTTCTCTTCATTGGTTGTCAGTAAATTTTAGGTTTCACTTTCCTGTCTTCCTTCTCTCACCCCAACCGGTCGCAGCAAATGGCCCCGCCCCTCCCTG
>NC_140638.1:36569053-36581553 GCF_057382275.1 Copadichromis virginalis
GGAGGAGAGAGGGAGCGGGGGAGGAGGATGAGGACACTGAGAAGGTGGGCGGGGGGGGGGGGTTCTGGTTTTCCTGCCAAGTTTGTTCCACGTTTGCCAAACATGAAGAAACAGACAGACATGAATCACAGTGAAAACTGCAGCATTAAAGGTCCTTCCACAGTTTCACAGTCAGTGAGTCGGGCTAACGTTACACTCCCTCTGTGCTCTCACTCCCCACAAAGGATCAGCTCAGACCGTCCTGAAGGGAAAAACTCAAGTTAAGCTGCATTTCACAAAGAAAACACTGACCTGTGTTTTTCACACAAACATACAAAAATCACCAGGACTGTAAATACAATATGTTTGTTCATCAAATAAAGAGAGGCAGCGCAGGCACGCACAAACCTGTGTGTGCTTGTGCTGCACTGCTGTCACACAGTACTGGCTCCCCTCATTTGAACTTTCACTCACATGTTTCATCCACAAATATTCATAACAGACAAAAAGCAGTCTATAAGTGATGATTTCATCAGCCCTGCAGTGTTGGGGAGTAACAGAGTACATGTACCGCCGTTACGTATTTAAAATACAAAATATGAGTAACTGTATTCAGTTACAGTTACCGTTTAAAAAGGTGGTATTCAGAATACAGTTACTTTGCTGAAATAAATGGATTACACAGCGGTCTTCTCCTGTTTCATATGTTCGGCTATGTCCTCTCTGTTTTTGGTTTCCAGCTGGTGGAAACCCAAACAAACACACATTAAGAGGCTCTAATGTCTGTGCCTCAGTCTCAGGCCCACGTCACCTCTACTCGCGGCCGCATAATGACGTGAAGAAACATTTTTTAAAATAATTATCCGAAAATGATTTAATATGAAGGCAACAGGCAGAGTGTTACAGGCATCGCCCTGAAGAGTGTAGCCTGATGGGCAGTGAAGCCCAGCTGTGAGTAAGCTGTTAAGACTCGACTGTTTCCTCTGAAACAATAAGCTCCGTATGAGCAGCCTTTCAACGCCTCTCTCTGTCTCTCACTAGCAAAGTTGACCCAGACAACAAAGTGAAGCTAGTTTTCGGCTACGAGCCGACACGAACCCGACGTATTAGTCAGAGGCCCCTTTACTACGGCTCGGAGCCGCGGACCTGATTTCTATACGAGATCACTGCAAAAATGGCGAGTAACCTTCAGTAATAGTAATAAATCACAGCAACATTCATGTAGCTGTAAAAAGCATGATAATATATTAATTAAGTAATCCGGATACGTTACTGTCATTGAAATACATTTTGGGGCATGTAATCTGTAATCTGTAGTGGAATACATTTTAAAAGTAACCTTCCCAACACTGACCCTGTGTGTAATAACTGCTTGTGTGATGTCAGTGATTCGTGTTAGCTCACTGTTACACCCCGGCCTAGGCAACCGGAGTGCAACACGAAAAAAAGTAAAAATAAAGAAAAAAAAACACAAAAAAAACCCCACTAAAATAATCCCAAAACGAGATTTAAAGCAAGATATGACATTTATTTACAACACCAAACACAAGACGTCAAACTATTTACAACGGGGGGAAGATCGCGACCATGACACACTGAAACACAAGGCTTAAATACATAGAAGGGGCAATCAGGAAAATGGACAACAGGAGGGAAACACAGCTGGGGCAAATTAGAACTGACGAGACAGGGAAACGTAAACTGAAAACACTAAGATAACACAGACTTTCAAAGTAAAACAGGAAACACATAACAGTCACGCCAAAAACAACACACCGACAACACCGAAACGTAACAGTTCCCCCCACCCAAAAATCAAACATTTAACACCAAGTGAAAAGTTTGATCCAGACAGACGAAGCCGATGAAGGCTGGAGCGGTCCCACTGACCCTCCAGCAGACGACGAAGGCTGGAGCGGTCCCACGGACCCTCCAGCGAAGGCGGATGAAGGCTGGAGCGGTCCCACGGACCCTCCAGCGACGACAAAGGCTGGGGCGGTCCCACGGACCCTCCCCTCAGCGAAGGCAGACGAAGCTGATGAAGGCTGGAGCGGTCCCACTGACCCTCCAGCAGACGACGAAGGCTGGAGCGGTCCCTTGGACCCTCCAGCGAAGGCGGATGAAGGCTGGAGCGGTCCCACGGACCCTCCAGCGACGACAAAGGCTGGGGCGGTCCCACGGACCCTCCAGCGGAGGCAGATGAAACTGATGGAGGCTGGAGCGGTCCCCCTGACCCTCCAGCAGACGACGAAGGCTGGAGTGGTCCCACGGACCCTCCAACGAAGGCGGATGAAGGCTGGAGCGGTCCCCGGGCCCTCCAGCGAAGACGGATGAAGGCTGGACCGGCCCTCGGACCCTCCAGCGAAGACAGACGGCTGAAGCGGTCCCTCCCTCGGACCCTCCAGCGACGGCGGACGGCTGAAGCGGTCCTCGGACCCCTCAGCGTTTGGACGAGCCCCCATATGTTACACCCCGGCCTAGGCAACCGGAGTGCAACACGAAAAAAAGTAAAAATAAAGAAAAAAAAAAACACAAAAAAAACCCCACTAAAATAATCCCAAAACGAGATTTAAAGCAAGATACGACATTTATTTACAACACCAAACACAAGACGTCAAACTATTTACAACGGGGGGAAGATCGCGACCATGACACACTGAAACACAAGGCTTAAATACATAGAAGGGGCAATCAGGAAAATGGACAACAGGAGGGAAACACAGCTGGGGCAAATTAGAACTGACGAGACAGGGAAACGTAAACTGAAAACACTAAGATAACACAGACTTTCAAAGTAAAACAGGAAACACATAACAGTCACGCCAAAAACAACACACCGACAACACCGAAACGTAACACTCACTATTGTAATTCTACGGTGGCCCCTAGAGACAAAACACGTACAAACACAACAGAAGTGCTCCAGGACACTAGGGGGCAGTGTTGAGCTTTTGTACCCTCGTGGCTACACAAGCCAGGAAGCACCAACAACCGGATTTGGTGTGTGGTAGTAACAGGTAAATGAACATTTTTTTTAAATATTTGAATATATATGAGTGCTTGTGTATAAATACACAAACAATACACATAATTCTTAATTGTGTAATTTAAGTGAGGTAGGTAGCTCTGCTTTGGAAGTTCAGTTAACGCTTGAAATGCGTTTTGGAGTTTGTACGTGCTTTGTCTCTAGGGGCCACCGTATAACTCAGCCACACTGCATGAACGGCTTGTTTCAGCATCTCATTTGGACGCAGGTCCACACTTTGACTCAGCCACTACAAAACTTCCATGTGGCTTCTGATTTTTTGAGCCTGCTGCTAAACCGAAGCGTTTTTGAGCTTCAGGACAGGGACTGATGGTCAGACTTTCTCCTTCAAGCTTTTCTGTTAGAGAGCAAAAGCAATGGTCCAGGTCCTGAAGCAGCAAAGCAGCTGCAGACCACCACACTCCACCACACTACCTCACCGTGTTCGAGTGTATAACGTGCTGTGTTACTAACAGGACTCTTTTTGTCTCGTCCACAGAATATTTTCCCAGAACGTCTCGGGGACCATCGGGATGTTTTGTTGGAGCCTGTCCTAAATTAGGATTAGGATTCTAATTATTGTCGTTACACATGTTTCAATACAGAGTGATGAAATACTGAAGCCTTATAAACAGCTTTGTAACCCAGACTGATCATGAGTACTTTGCTCCTCAGCTCTTCTTCAGTTTTTTTTCTTTCATGGTATGATATATGTTTCTTCAGATCCTTCAGTTGTAATGATCACTGTACTAAATATTCTGCTTCGCTGAAGCTGCTTACAGAAGGATGACTATGTTAGTTTAAATGGATGAATCGTGCTGTCAGAATCCTCAAAGCACGGGCCGGGGAGGGCAGTCTGTCAGCCTTATATCACTTTTACATCGTTTGCTTACAGGTTCAACAGGTCAGTAGACAAAAGTGAGTATGGATCTGCACTGCATCCTGAAACACGGTGACGCTCCACAGACATGTGTAGCACCATCGTCCTCTAAACTCCCCAGCTCACTGTTCCAGCACCAGAAGGAAGTAACGCTTTAAAATAAATGGTTTAAAGCAGCAGAACAAACATCAGCAGTCCCACACACGCTCTCTTAGTTTGTGAATATCATCTGTCTGATCTCAGACTCTGTTTATTCTCAGCTCTCTCCAATTAGCTCAGTGAGAAAACCTGTTTAGGCCCAATGACAACAATCATTCATAAGTGATTTCAGCCACAGTCTCCATCTGATCAGACAAACATGCTGTGAATCTTTTCTATGTTGGAGAAAACTCAAACAAAAAGGACAGATGAAGAGTATCAGTGTTTACAGCATCCCTGCTGCTGCTGCACCTCCTCACATTCTTTTCATGTAATCAGACAAAATCTGACTTTTCTCACAATATCATCCTCTGTCCTGACTACATACACATATATATATTACCTCACCAACTTTATAATGGACTGGCATGAATTCAGTCAACGTTAACTGCTGGTTTACAAAACAGTGAACTTCCTTTCTGTTACAAACAAAATGACAACTAACCAATAATTGTGGGAAAACATTTCCAGAGGAGGAAATCAGACATTTAATTGTGTTAGGGAAACTCTGATTTCTCAGTTGTCCCTGAATACGTCATCTCCCAGCGCTGGTGACCTTCGCCAGGGACACGTTGACCAAATTATCTATGTTTTCGTCTCTCATAAAGACAGAAAGTCCAAATAAAGATGTGAGTTGAATGTGAATAATGCAGCTGCTGCCTGTACGTGTGTGTTCAGACAAGCCCAGAGCGCTTCCAGCCTTTGCATGTTTACTTAAATATTTTTATAGCATGCCCATAAATCAGTGAACAGTTCAGGTCCCAGATATTTATCAGAGCAGGGGTGTTTCTACAATCGTTTAAACCTGGGGGACAACAAAGGGGGACAAAAAGGAGCTGGGGGTGGGGGCATTTCCATGGGAAATAAACATTTTTGTTTGGGGAGTGGAGCAAGCAGCAGCAGACAACCTGCGATACAAAAGTTTAGTCTTAGTGTACATTTAAGTTGTTTACATCTTTATTTTATAGATTAATCACCTGTCGTTCAACAAAATATAACAAAGTGCCCCAGAAGTATAGCCTCTGTTTCAGTGTGCTAACAGTGCTTCCAGCTAGCTTAGCACAAATGCTAACTAGGCTAACAGTCTTGCTAAATAGACTGGTTCTTACATAGGGCCTTTATACTCTACCTGAGCACTCAAAGCACAGCATACAACATGCCTCATTTGCACATTCAAACATTCATACACCAACAAGTGTTTTCTAGCTAACCACTCTGCTGGACGCTTCAGAGAAGCAAACATTTGAAGGAACACAGTATCTGTTTCTGGTTTGTATCTCTTCTGTGCACAGAGAGCTGGACAGTGTTTATAGCCATCACTTTCATTCAAACTATGATGTATCAATATGCTAGCAACCAAAGCAATCACAGGGAGGCAACCAGCAACCTCTCACTGCTGATGGTTCCTAGATGGTATCAGACCGGTCTGTAGATCTGTGGGATGGGAATCGAGACCCAGTTCTCTACAAGAACCTGTTCCCATTTCAGTTCCTTAGCATTGTCTGTCACTCCTGCTAATCAGTTCCATTTGCGCTACAATCAGCTGATGTCAGTTCATATGTTGGAGGAAATTACTCTGCGGTGAGTACATGGACATTTTCATTTTCATATTTAATTGCACACAAGGATGGGAGTGTGATGGTAAAGTGGAAACTGCATCCAGAACAGAAACAAACTACTAACACAACTTCAGCGCTTTGCAGGCATGCTAATGGATGCTAATGCTAAGCTAGTCAAAAGCCCAGAGTGAGGTTAAAGCTGAGTAAATGCTGACCCCAGACCAGCAGCCAGAGCCTGAACCTCAACAGGTAACAAGAGGATGAGCTTCAGCCTCTGTTTCTACCTGCTCGTGTTTCTACGGTAGCATCGCCGTGGTGATTGCTCTTTGGGCATTGGTGCTAGAAACTGCTACGAGAAAATCCAATCTCTAAGTTATATTGATAATGGAATCGCTAAATTCTTATCAATTCCCATCCCCTCCCTACCCTGGCACCATGTCTGTCTCTTTTTTGTAACTTTTCAGTGTTTTGCTTTTTATGAACCTTTTTTCCATTGAAGTGAAATCTTCTTCAAACCCATACTACTTTGAAATGGAACTACTTCAGCATACGTTCAAATTTTTAAACAGGTCCGTCATTTGCTCTATGTGAATAATATAGATATCCAAATGTGGCTATGGTTGTCCTCTTTAAGAAAATGACCTTTCCAAAACGCAGCAATTCACAGAATGTAAACGAGGGCCCTGAGAGTGTCAGCAGTACCGTCAACGTCTGTCATTCACTGCAGTCTTAACTGCTGTCCTCTGTTGGGCGCAAAAGTCAGAATGGAGGCATTTTAAACTTCTCTGCTGATGTTAGTGTTACAGACACAGAAACACTCACAAGACCTGTTTATTTTTAGTGTCAGGTAATAACCACACAGACTGTGACCATGAACATGTGTGTTTGTCTGTGTCCATATTTGTAAACATTGTGCAGATCCATCGCTCAGTGCGAGAACCAGGAAACATCAAATTCATACTCAAAAATAAGATTTTAGCAGCGAACAAAAGGAGTTTTGAGAAAAGTCTGTTATAATGTGACATACTGATACACGTCTGTTAGTGATGTGTCGGTCACGAACGAAACGGCTCTTAGAGCCGACTCTTTGAAGTGACCGACGCGAGCCGACTCCTTATTGGGAGCCGTGGGTTTTTTTCTCTCTCTCTCTCTCTCACACTTTTTTCCGCTTCACTCTGCATGCGAGCCTTGTGCTTTATGCTGAGCAGAGGGGGGAGGGGCGGAAGTTACACTCACATTAGCACAGGAACAGAGCGGGAGGGAGAGAGAGAGAGAGAGCCAGGGACAACAACGCCACATTAGAAAGGTATAGTAAACATCCACAACTATTTTCAGCTGCAGATGATAAAGGATTCAGAAAGTTTATTCATGCAGGTCATATGACAGAGAATGTGCATCTTCTTTTTGTTTTCATATTTTAATTTATATTTAATTGTGTTGTGGTTTGCAGTGTTTTGTGTTGTTTCACTTTAAATTTGTTTAAAGTAAATGTAAATAGTTGGTTTTTGTATTATATGATTTATTTATTACATTTTATGTGGAGTGAATAAACAAAAGTATTTTTACGGTGGCCCCTAGAGACAAAACACGTACAAAACACAACAGAAGTGCTCCAGGATGCTAGGGGGCAGTGTTGAGCTTTTGTTACCTAGTGGCTACACAAGCCAGGAAGCACCAACAACCGGATTTGGTGTGTGGTAGTAACAGGTAAATGAACATTTTTTAAAATTATTTGAATATATATGAGTGCCTGTGTATAAATACACAAACAATACACATATGCTTTCAATTGTGTAATTTAAGTGATCTAGTAGCTCTGTTTTGGAAGTTCAGTTCATGCTAGAAATGCGTTTTGGAGTTTGTACGTGTTTTGTCTCTAGGGGCCACCGCATATATTTATATATAAACATTTATACATATAACCACTTTTTTTTACATTAGTAATTCCTTTTGTGTATAATTTTATATTGTTAATAATAAATTAATTAAAGCAACAAAACAACCTGAAGAGCCGGTTCGGAGCCGAAGGAACCGGTTCTTTTTAGTGAGCCGAGCCGATTCTCTAAAAAGAGCCGGAAATCCCATCACTAACGTCTGTATTCATAGACGTCAGCGTTTCCCTCGGCTGAGCCTCTGTGACGTTTGACAGTTTGAACAGACCCACAGACCCTCTCCACACCTGCTCACTGTAAATAAAACTAACAGCAGATATTGTGCTGATAGTGGAGCTCCTGTTGTTAGGTGTACAAGCTGTTGGTGCTTTGCTGTTAAGAGCATCAGCCTATGAGGTCTCTGAGATCAGTTCCAGGCCTCCACCTCAAACAGGTATGTTGTTATTTCACTGTTCCTGCCTGGTCCTGTCTCCCTCTCCTCAAACCTATTGTCTTCTTCACGTTGAGCGATGGCAGGAAAAAGCCACAGCTGCAGCTCGTGTTTCCACCACAGCATCAAAGTCAACACTGATCTGCTCCATATCTTCAGGGTAAAACCTGCAAAAAAGAAAAGGCCCTTTGTTTTCTGTTTGCAGCTGGATGTTGAACAATAGACTCTGGTTTCTATCCTCAGCTCTCAGGGAAATCCACTGCTCGGTGACCTCACTGCTGATGTCAGACACGACCAAATATGGAGGTGTGTAAGGAAACCTGTTCATTTGTTCCCATTCTGTTCAGCCTCCAGACGAGATGTAGCTGCTGTCCTTTTACAGAACCACTCCCACTGACCAGCAGAGGGCAGCACTAATCAGAGAATTTACTCTTAACAATAAAAAAAAGTGTAAAATGTTTTTATTCGCTTTACCAGGAGTGTTAGCGAGAGGAAAATATGAGATATGACAAAATACAAAGGATATCATTTTAGTAACACTGCGATAACAGTTCATACTTTCCCCCCCCAAGCTTTGTGCTGACAGAGGCAGCTCTCCTCTCCATAGCTACTACAGTATTATTTGCTGTTACTATTATTTCCATTAATAGTTTCTCAAATGATGTTGCCTCATTCAGTATCACTACATCGATCACTACAGCCGTCTTCCTCTGCCTGTCCACCACCACTATGTCGGGTTGGTTAGCCACCACCATTTTCTCCATCTGGAAGTCCCACAGGATCTTAGCTTGGTCATTCTCCACCACCCTTGGGGGCGTCTCCCATTTTGACGTCGGGACTTCCAGGTTATACTCGGCACAGATGTTCCTGTACACTATGTCGGCCACTTGGTTATGGCGTCCCATGTATGCCCTGCCTGCTAGCATCTTGCACCCTGCTGTTATGTGCTGGATTGTCTCAGAGGCATCTTTGCACAGCCTGCACCTGCCCATAAGACCCCAGCCTCTATGGATCCTGTCACAGAATGAAGAGTTATCATACAGCTCTATAGAGAATGCAGATGCTTCCTGAGGTGTTCTTTATGGCAGCGAGATTAAATCAGTGTGAG
The DNA here is from genome assembly GCF_057382275.1 of Copadichromis virginalis. NCBI lineage: Eukaryota > Metazoa > Chordata > Actinopteri > Cichliformes > Cichlidae > Copadichromis > Copadichromis virginalis. The sequence goes on from NC_140638.1 coordinate 36,578,125, forward strand.
GGAGAAGGAGCTGTGTAATTGTGTTGTGGTTTGCAGTGTTTTGTGTTGTTTCACTTTAAATTTGTTTAAAAGGAAAAAGCTGAAAATTTAAATAGTTAAAAGTTATACTGTGAATAGTTGGTTTTTGTATTATATGATTTATTTATTACATTTTATGTGGAGTGAATAAATAAAAGTATATTTACGGTGGCCCCTAGAGACAAAACACGTACAAAACACAACAGAAGTGCTCCAGGATGCTAGGGGGCAGTGTTGAGCTTTTGTTACCTGGGCCCTATTTCAGGAAGCCGGTTTAGTGCAAACTCTGAGTAAGTACACCCTGAGTTAACGAAAACTCTGGGTTTTCGGTTTCACAAAGCGAGTTTACATTAATTCTGAGTGAGTTACTATGACGACACACTCCGTGAAGCTAACCTGCCCCCTAGCAGGTTTACTTCAACTAACCCTGACTGTCTCCGCCTCTTTGTCAGAAACCTGACTGTAGGAAGTGTCGGACATGGCGTGCTCCTTCCTTGAAGAGCCAGTAGATGTTGAAGCCCAAATTCTCCGCAGAGCTCTCCGCCGGGAGAGAGTGATCAGAGCGCGTTTGGACATTTTATCATTTCCTGATGATTTCCTGTGTGAACGTTACCGTTTCTCAGCACAATCTATAATTTATTTGAATAACATCCTCAGGCCTAATATTGCTCATGTGACACATCGCGGACATCCTCTCAGTTCTGTACATATTATTTGTATTGCACTTCGGTTTTTTGCAAACGGGAGCTTTCTGTATAATATTGGTGACGCTGAGCACGTTTCCAAGGCTACCGTCTGTCGGGCAGTTGCACTGAAACGTCTCCTGTACTCGTCTGTGGTGTTCCCCGGTCATAGACCCACAAGATTCATCAAAGAGGGATGCCACAAAATTGCAGGTATCAGGATGAACGAAACTTAATTCATGATGTGGTGATACTTGAACTACTACTTAAATTTTACATTTATTCTCACGGTTCCCAGGCGTGATTGGCTGTATAGATGGCACTCACATTCCAATCATTGCTCCTTCAGTAAATGAAGGAGACTATGTGAACAGGAAGTCTTTCCACAGCATTAATGTACAGGTACATAGTTCCCTGTAGCATTTCAAACTAACAAATTATTTCATTATAGTAATGGATGCTAATTTGTGTTCTCTGCACTGTGAAGATCATATGTGATGCTGCCAACATTATCACAAATATGGAAGCCAACTGCTCAGCCTCTGTGAGTGGTGGTGGTGGAGGACCCCCACCTGTTTTTCAGGCCTCCGCTTTTTTTCTGTTGGCTATAACGGGTCACATTTGAGCATACAGAGTAAGCAAATATGTACTTGTAATGTGCTCAGATAATTTCAATAAGTGCTTACAGAGGGGAAATTAATGTAGCCTCTAACTGCAATTGATTTACATCGGACAAACAGACCAAGCACTATGGCTCATAATACAATTACACCTTACCTGTTTGGACTATATTTTTATATTTCATTTTTACTTGCTGCCAGGAACGTTTGGGGCCTGTTGGGTTGCACCTGCGCTCACATCACATCACAAAATAAAATAAAATATAATAAAATAACGTGTTAAATGGGTGGAAATCCCTCGATCAATGTTTAAATTAACACTCACGCATTGACTCTGTCGGCTATGTTTTGCCATGCATGCTCCCTGTCTTTTGCAGCTGAGGCTGTGTTACTTTTTTTCTGCAAAATTTGCATGTTATCGGCATATGCTGCCATCAGAATTTCGGCCTCAAGCGCTGTAAAATACATTGACCGCGCCTTCTTTCCCTCCGTCTCCATGGTGACTCGCTTAATCTGTGCTCCACTAATCAGGGCTTTATGTATCCTCGTGCGCGTGTTTAACTTGGGGTTAAAGCAACTCCGCGTTGACTGAACTACTTGTTATCAGCCTTTCTGAAACCGAATATTCCGAGTTGGACAGTTCGGGGTTACTCAACCCTGCGTATCGTTTTTCACTCTGAGTTTTCTAAACCGGCTTCCTGAAATAGGGCCCTGGGCCCTGTGCTTCGTACGTCGCTTACTACATCCAAGATCAAATGAAACATCCAAGACCAAACCATCGCGCTAACCGTGAGCGCGCTAATCCGGTTCCCCGAACACACCTGCTGTTGACGATTAGTACAGCTGGACGCAGTAATGTGACATCACTGGGTGTCGTAAAAGGGGCTACGCATCGATAGTAGAAACATTGATCGGCAACCCTCTGATTGGTCGGCGAAAATGTCGACGGAGCGCGCTCGGCTCGGTATTTTTCGGCAGCAGAGCAAGAACTCTTGAGTGAGGGATTTCAGGAGTTTCAGAGTTTAATTAAAACGCAAGAGAACACTGCAAAGGCTGCAAAAGCAAGGAGAGAGGGCTGGCAGAAAGTTGCTGACAAATTAAACTCGTAAGTAATTTAATAATAATAATAATAATATATTGGATTTTTATAGCGCTTTTCAAGGCACCCAAAGCGCTTTACAATGCCACTATTCATTCACTCTCACATTCACACACTGGTGGAGGCAGCTACGGTTGTAGCCACAGCTGCCCTGGGGCAGACTGACAGAAGCCAGGCTGCCATATTGCGCCATCGGCCCCTCTGGCCAACACCAGTAGGCGGTAGGGTAAATTTATTATATTACACTATATTATCCAATATTATATTACATTATATTATAATATGTTATATTTTATCCTCTTTCACATTAGAGCCACAACAGGACCCACTAGAACATGGGAACAAGTAAAAGTGAAATATAAGAATATTCTACAGAATGGTAATATTTATCACTTATATTGCTTTTAGTCTCTTGGAAAGAGACCCTGGAATAATCTGTTTGTTTGTTTATAACAGCAACCAAGAAAAGGGCAGAGCAAACAAAGACAGGTGGTGCCCTGCACCCCCTCGTCAACAAGTTGGTTAAGTAAATAATACCCTCACGGGAAAATCGATATCTCTCTATGAGCACACTGTCGCGCTGAGCTAAAGGATCCTGTCTATCCCGCAATATACGCTGGATTCTGAGGACTCTCCTTATCAATCTTGCACCTTCCACAATGGGTTGCTCGCGTAAACGGACAGGATATGACTGCGACAGGCTTCCCAAATCCACCTTCGCTTTTATAGCCGTGGTCTCTCATCTTGATTACATGAAGTAATTTACTATTACTACTCTGAAATATGAATTACATCTGTAATAATCACATACATGTAATAGAATGTTAATAGTACATTTCCCTTTTTTAGGAAATGACCTGTGTGAAATCAATAAATGGATCAGGTGCTGCATTATCTTTAGTTACATTGATGTTATTTATTTATGGTGAAACAGTGGTGGAATATCGCTGTTGCTTTCGTATAAATGAAGCGGGCATACCTGCGTGGCCGCGATCTAATCCTGTTTACA
>NC_140638.1:36589053-36706553 GCF_057382275.1 Copadichromis virginalis
TGGCGTGAGCAGGGGGACACGTCTGGCGCTGCAGGATTTGAGTGAGTTACTGACGGTGGCCTTTGTTTCTTTGGTCCCAGCTCTCTGCGGGTCGTTCACGAGGTCCTCACGTGTGGTTCTTGTGATCATTTTGACCCCACAGGGTGAGATCTTGTGTGGAGCCCCAGATCGAGGGAGATTATTGGTTGTCTTGTATATCTTCTGTTTTCTAAAAATTGCTTCCACAGTTGATTTCTTCACACCAAACTGCAGATGCAGTCTTCCCAGCTTGGTGCAGGTCTACAATTTTGTTTCTGGTGTCCTTTGAAAGCTCTTTGGTCTTGGCCACAGTGGACTTTGGAGTCTGACTGTTTGAGGTTGTGGACAGGTGTCTTTATACTGATAACGAGTTCAAACAGGTGCCATTAACACAGGTAACGAGTGGAGGACAGAGGAGCCTCTTACAGATGTTACAGGTCTGTGAGAGTAAAAATTTTGCTTGTTTGTAGGCGACCGAATACTTATTTTCCACCATAATTTGTAAATAAATGGTTTAAAAACAAAACAAAAAAAAAAAGACAATGTGATTTTCTGGGTTTGTTTTTCCTCATCGTGTCTCTCATAGTTGAGGTATAGCTATGATGAAAGTTACAGGCCGCTCATCTTTTCACAATTGGTGTCTGACTAAATCCTTCCACTGTACCTGGTTTACAAATGAGCTGTGCTGGAGTCCGTGAGGGACGATTAAACAGCTGTGCATTATTTGTAAGGGTGAAAGTCTGTTCTTGTTTTAGAGTGTTGCTGCTGCGTGGTCGTGGAATAACCAGAAAAATGGTCCCAACTGGGAAAACATGAATGCAGAGTCGATTTGTAAATGCAAACCTATATTTAAACAGGACAGTGGAGGCCAAATAATCCTCAAATCCTTCCTATGATGCAGCTCAAGACTGCCCTTGGGGGGGTGGGGGTCGCTGCCTTGCTCCAGGGCATGCTGGGAAAGTGGTAGTGTTCCCATGGTTTCTATATTTGATTGTGACAACGGGGACATTAATGCAGCTGCTGAGGTCAGCGTGCTGCTTCTTTGTACCGTTTCTACATCAGGACAGATTTTGGTCAGCGTCACATTAAATTGACAAGTATGTGAGTGGAGTTTGGTCTGGATCCTCTCGAGCTGATTTCACATTAAATCAATCAGGATGATGTCATATTAGCAGAGATGTGAACAGACTTCCTGTTCTGTGTCACACGGCGCTGGGTCACGACCTCTGTGTGGACATAGGACTGAAGTTTGTTTTCAAACAGCTGAAGACAAAGGAAAACAACTTCCTGCCAACAATATCCTGAACAATGCAGTCGTGTCTGCTCCAACCAGAGAAGCAGCAACTTCAGTTTTCTCCTTTGTTACTGATCAATAAAAGCATTAAACAGTCCTTCAGCAGCATTTCTTTATTTCAATACAAAAACATCCCAATCATTCTTTTCAATGCAAAAGTAACAGAACAAAAATGTTGTTAGAAAAGTCGTCAGTACTAGATTTTACTCATGATGAGACTGTGAGGTTTTTCCTGCCGTTGTACAGCCAAGGATCAATAATACTGATCAGCTTCTCTCTTATCAAAGTGTGGGCAAAAGGTGTGTTTGTAGTGTTCGTCATGGAAACCACGAAACGTATCCTGGTCAAATGTGACGTACTACAGTCTGACAGAACACTCCACCTCCTCCTCCACCCGTCTGTCCTCCTCCTTTACCTTGGACAGTTCCACTGGCTCTGATCCTGGTCCCGGCTCTGGTCCTCCCGTTTCCGGAGGCTGAATCAGCACCGTGGTTAAAGCTGTGATCATCTTTGCCATCTCCACCTGATCGTCCATCTGCTGAAGGCTACACACTGAGGTGAAAGACCTGCAGAAGAAAAAGCAATACTGCCATCACACAGTCACATGACACAGTCACATGACATACAGCTGATGTCAAATACCCTCCAGCTATACCTCAATCCAGGCATTCCCACCTGTGCATGACGTGCTTCTCCGAGTTGAGCGTGGAAGAAAATTCACTGAGCCAACAGGCCAGAGTCAGAGCCAGCTGATCCAGACCCAGACCATCCAAACCCCCAGTGGACACCAGCTGAATCCACTGGGTCTGTCGAGACCACAAACACGTCAACGACACATCAGAGGGGCGGACACGGGGCCAGAGTCGCACAGGTGAGCTTACCTGCAGGAAGTCCCTAAGCACCCGTGTCACACAGACGTCGAGCGGCTGCAGACGGGAGCTGCATCCTGACGGGATGAAGATGACGTCTGTGCAGACCGATGACAGAGCACGCCTGAACGCATCTGTCTGGTGGCCTCGATGGACATCCGCTATCAAGAGACAACTGCTGTTACGCTGCGAGGCCACACAGGGGTGCCACACCTGCAGGCAGAAAAGCAGGAAATCACATCATCTGCAACAGTTTCTGGTGACCCAATGCTCCTGCTTGCACAACAAACTAGTGTCAGACCTTTTCAATCCAGATGCGCAGGCGGTCCTGATCCGTGAATCCCTCTGCTCGAGCCTCCAGCACCACATTCTCAGGAAACCCTTCAGGAATATCAGGTGCAGCTCCCGTAAAGAACAGCAGGGGGGGGAGGAAGCCGCCATCAGACAGAGCAGAGATGATGACGTCAAACACGGGCCTGTCTTCAGGCAAACCGTACAGCTGGAAGGAAGCTGGGCTCTGGCTGGAGAACTTGTCTAAATCGATGAAGACGGGGAGCTCGTCCATGCAGCCCAGAGAGTGAGGAGACCGACTCTGCACAGTCCGAGAACCAGAACGATAAACGCCAACGACTAATCAAAGTTTGGTTGGTGCATTTCAATCAATAAACTGTCGGGCCTGATACCTGTGAGCGGAGCATGTCGATGAAGCGGCGGCTTTTGTCGTTGAAGCTACTCGACACATTTCTGTTGGTGGTCTGCGGTCCAAGGTCGTGTCTCAGCATGAAGTCCACGGTCCAGCTGTACCAGTCCTCCGGCCGGCCATCCCCTCCCAGAGCTGCCCTCGCTGCCAAGAGCAGCAACTCCTCAGTCACAATCTGCTGCTGCTCCCACCGCTCCAGCACCCACTCCGCCATCTCCTCCGTCTTCCAGCTCCACAGCCGGTGTCTCAGGCTGCGCTGCTGCTGTCGGATCCATGAACGGATCGTGGTGGGAGACGTGCAGTTATGATGAGCTGCCACTGTGACGCCGTGGCACAGAGAAGAGAGCACGATGGAAAGCTGGGAGAGCAACAGAGGGACCGGAGCCTGAGAAGTAAGAACACCACCTTCATCATCATCAGAGTATGGCTCTCTCCCACAGCGAGTCCTTGTCCTGACGTCCTCCGGGTCATATGTCCCACCACCTACATGCTAAGACATCATAACCCCCCCCTTTGTGCACATTGGTAAAGTTATACATGTGATCTTCCACAACATCCATAGATAGCACATGCAATGAGAGCTGGCAACCAACCAGTTATGCTGTGAGAACATCAAAATCCCCCAAACATCATAACAAACTGGTGGTCAGAATCTGCACGAAATCCCAGCTGTCCACAATCGATGATGAAGAGCAAGAGAGTGGACGGATCAGTGCATTAATGCAGTGTCGGGGCTTTCTCTTTCAATCTCAAGTGATTTAAGGAGCTTGTTGTGATTTGGTGATTAAATTAAACTGAATATAAAACTGAACTGGATGGATTGAATCACACAGTCGCTCTCACCTGACCAGGGACTGAGCGGGGCCCCAGGAACTTGATGGTCATCGCGGGTTGGGAGGAGAAGGAGGAGGAGGAAAGAAGGGGTCTGACTGACAGCTGGGTAGAGCTGGAGGGGAGGAGATGGATGGGGATGAAGGCTCCGCCCTCACTGCCAGAACATGTCGTGCTGCAGGGTTAATATTTAAAAAACAAACATGAGGGAAAACAATGAAAACCTTTAAATAACAAAAATAATTGAATATCGTTTTGCAGATATACTTGTCTCATTGCACTCTGAAATCAATAGTGCAAATAAGCAATTTGAGTCAAAACAGAAATCACAGAATCCGTTTATAGACCAAAGACCTAAATAGACCTTTGACTCATCAAAGTGGCCACCTTTGTCAGATCCAGCAAACATCCCCAGACTATCACACTCCCTCCTCCATGTTTGACAGCTGATGCCACACACTGTGGACCCGTCCTTTCACCTACTCCACGGCGTACACAGATCCTGGGTGATGAACCCAAGATTTCACATTTGATTCATTAGTCCATAAAAGCTTCTTCCAGTCTTCAGTAGCCCAACGGTGGTGTTTCATGGCCCAGACAAGCCTCGTCTTATTCTGACGTCTGGCTTTCTTGCTGCAGCTCGTCCTGTCAAACCTGCACCTCGAAGTCTTCACAGTAGAAACTGAGACTTGCTCACTACGGCCACTATTACCCAGTTTGCCCCAGTTTCTGAGCCTTTGATGGTGAAGGAAACTGTGCTCACTGACAATGTGACTTCCTTCGCAGTCTCTCTGTAGCACAGACCTACATTTATAAGTGATGGTCTGTCTCTCTTCCATTGTTTATTGCTTTTGTCTTGCCATTTCTGTAGCATCACACTACTTTCTGCAGTACGGTACAGCTGTAGGAGTCAGTAGCACCTCCATTGCTGCAGAACAGCTTTAAACTGTTAATCTATGTTGATCCTTGACAAAGGCCTTTTTGTATAATTCTGAAATGCACATCATCTTTCAGTTTGGTTTTTTTAACCTCTGGCAGTTCACCACTTATTTTTGTACCATTTCAAACTATTCACTTGACTTGAATTACAATAAATAACAAATCAGGGTGTTCTAAAACTTTTGATCGTGTGTGTGTGTGTGTGTGTGTGTGTGTGTGTGTGTGTGTGAGAGAGACGATGGAGGGAGATTAGCTGACTATCAGAGGTGCCTAAGAAGTACAGGAAGCTGTCCATACCTGAGGCCTTGGAAACTGCCAAGCAAAGACTCACAGCCTTGGCCAGCTGCTTAAAGGAGGTGCACCAGAGAGATAGAAGGCAGGAGAATAAGCTGTTCTCCACAGAACCAGCCAAGGTGTACTATCAGTGGCAGGGGAACAATATGAGAACAGCACCACCAAGGCTGGAGATGGCACAATACTGGAAGAGCATATGGGAGAAGGACGCAACCCATAACGGCAATGCTCAGTGGCTAGTGGATCTGAGGGCAGACCACAGCGACCTCCCTGAACAGGGTCCAGTAATCATCACAGTGGCAGATATCCAAGAAAGGGTCTCCAGTATGAAGAGTTGGACAGCACCAGGGCCCGACATGGTTCACGCCTACTGGCTGAAGAAGCTGACTGCACTCCACGAGCGTCTGGCAGCACAAATGAACCAGCTGCTAGTTAACGAGAGACACCCGGAATGGCTAACTGAAGGCCGGACGGTCCTGATCCCCAAGGACCCCAAGAAGGGACCGGTCCCCTCCAACTACCGACCAATAACCTGCCTCAGTACCACATGGAAGCTCCTGTCAGGCATCATATCGGCTAAGATGAACAGGCACATGGGTCAATACATGAGCGGGACACAGAAAGGAATTGGCAAGAATACCAGAGGTGCAAAACACCAGCTACTGGTAGACAGAACAATCAGCCGAGACTGCAAGACCAGACTGACCAACCTGTGCACTGCCTGGATTGATTACAAGAAGGCCTATGACTCAATGCCCCACAGCTGGATACTGGAATGCCTAGAATTGTACAAGATCAATGGGACCCTAAGAGCCTTCATCAGGAACTCAATGGGGATGTGGCGTACAACACTAGAGGCCAACTCCAAGCCCATAGCACAAGTTACCATCAAGTGCGGGATCTACCAAGGAGATGCTCTGTCCCCACTGCTGTTCTGCATAGGCCTGAACCCCCTCAGTGAGATCATTAACAAGACTGGCTACCGATACCGACTACGGAACGGAGCAGTTGTCAGCCACCTCCTGTACATGGATGACATCAAGCTGTATGCCAAGAGTGAACGAGACATCGATTCACTGATCCACACTACCAGGCTATACAGCAATGACATTGGAATGTCGTTCGGACTGGAGGAGTGTAGTCGGATGGACATCCAGAAATCCTACCAGTGGCTGCACTGAAAGACTGAAAGCACAGAGGCACTAATACTGGCAGCACAGGAACAAGCTCTGAGCACAACCGAGCTAAGATCCTGTGGGACTTCCAGATACAGACGGACAAAATGGTGGTGGCTAACCAACCGGACATAGTGGTGGTAGACAAACAGAAGAAGACGGCCGTAGTGATCGATGTAGCGGTTCCCAATGACAGCAATATCAGGAAGAAGGAACACGAGAAGCTGGAGAAATACCATGGGCTCAGAGAAGAGCTCGAGAGGATGTGGAGGGTGAAGGTAATGGTGGTCCCCGTGGTAATCGGAGCACTAGGTGCGGTGACTCCCAAGCTAGGCGAGTGGCTCCAGCAGATCCCAGGAACAACATCGGAGATCTCTGTCCAGAAGAGCGCAGTCCTGGGAACAGCTAAGATACTGCGCAGGACCCTCAAGCTCCCAGGCCTCTGGTAGAGGACTCGAGCTTGAAGGATGGACCGCCCACAGGGGCGAGGGGGTAATTTATTCATTTGATAAAGAGTGTGTGTGGTTGGTTTTTCTGATGTTAATTTGCCATATTTTAATGTAAACATCTTTTGTAGCAACATGTTTTCATATATACACACACACACATGCTACCTGTCAGACTGTGATTGTGTGTCGGCTCCACTCTCTCTCGGCTCTGATACAGTTTCATTCTCATAAGTCATCCCACTCTCTGAAAGAGGAAAAGAGTGTCAAATCTGGAAGATTCCATCTTTATCATCTATCAGGGAAAACTTAAGTTAGCTTCATGAGGCGTGTAACAGACTGGGGAGGTTTCCAGGCATGTGACAGCTGTGATAGGCTCCAGACACAACCCTGAGTGGAGTAAGTGTAAGAAAGTAAATGGAGTGGATAATCGTGATTAAAACTCCAGGTTCACATTAACGTAGTCCACTGAATTCAAATGGAGTTCTGCCCTTTATTTAGCTCCATCCCTGATAGAGCTGATTCACTCTGACCCTCTCACAATCAGGGTGAGTTATTTTGCTGTGGTGCCCCCTTGTGGTCACATCACGAACAGCTGTGCAGGACATGGAACCAGTTCCTGACAGAATACTTTAAATCATTTCAAAATAATCATCTGAATCAGGCAGCAGTGTTTTTTTGACCCATGCATTTACCTCCCACAACATGAAAACCTTTTCCTTTTCATGCACTATACCTTGAGAGTGTGCGCTTCACCTGTGTACATTACCTGTGTGCGCTAACGTGATGCAGGTGTGCTTTGGCTTCTCTGTCAGATGATTGGCCATCAGGTCTCCTCTGCAGGTTAAGAGTTTGCATGTCACACACATCAACATGTCTGGCAGCCTATAAACACACACGAGAGCAGGTCAGGTATTCAGGTATTCCTGTTCACCTGTAGATAATTGATCACACTGATCTGATTCTGCTGGTCTGGTTACTTGGGGTCAGACTGGAAGATGGTTTGGTACGGCGGCACCTTCTTGCAGGTCGCATGGTTACTAAAAACAAAAACAGTCGCACAGTTCAGGAAAACAAACAAACAAAAGAGACTGTGAGATGACCAATCAGAGGCGCATACTTGATCATGTGGTTGGCGTAGGAGGTGGAGCAGCAGGTGATGAACCTGCAGAGCGAGCAATGGACCAGAGAAGGGTAGTGCGTCCTGAGGTCAGGAACTGAGTTCAGACACTCGAGGCAGCGCTGAAGCGGCCGAGACAGCCTGAGAGGAAGTGAGGGAGTGAGAGAGAGGCTGAACAACAAAGGTTTTGTGCAGTGGCGCCGCCCTGCTGGGCGAAGCTGTCAGCACAGTCTGAGCCAGAGATATAACATGTAGAATCTACTCTGCTCGACTGGGTGTTGGTACGTTTTCACTACAGTTGACACCCACATACTGTGCATGGGGGGTTGTTAGAGCACTGCAGCCGGGAGTCCTGTGACGTCATTGGTATGTGACTTTAACGTCACAACAGTGGAGCACTTCCACGTAAATGCGGTGATTCGTGTACGGCTTTCTGTCAGTCTGAGTGGACCACAGTGTTTTTTTATCCAACCATTTCCTCGACTGCCACGTGAAAGATACGCTCTCGTGACTCAACGAGTGACGCCACTGACCAGCCAATCGGTGGCACACAGTCTCTTGATGTCACATTTTGGCTTGCCTTAGATTGCTTGGACCCTCAGCTGAGCAGTACGTGGTACAAGGTGCGACTCTCTAATGAAAACCCTTAAACAGAGTCAAGCCGACCCGAGCAGGTACTTGTGGCTAATGAAAAAGTTTTCTTCTACAATTCTGTTGGGGTTTCTGCAACATCTTTATCTAAACAAGTGCTTCTTACAACTCATATGCGAGTAGAATATTTTAGGTATTAAACAGCAGAAATGCTTGTTTTTTGAAGTTTCCCCACACATCCCACAGGACCCGGGGAACCCCAGCTCTGATACCTGTCCGGGTTCAGGCTGAGCAGCAGCAATCCCAGCGTTTCCACTGGTTTCCTCTGAGGAACTTCCTGCGAAGACGTAGGAAGAGCAACATCCACCACCTGGAGCAGAAAAAGAAAACGTGAAGAACATGAGGAGGGAAAAAAACTTTATTCACACATACACCCATCTCCATATGCTTCTGCATTTTTGGGTAAAACTACAATCAGTAGAAAGCTAAATGAAGGCAGAGGAGAAAAAGAATCCATTGAAAACATGGAGGATTTCCTTCCTTCCTCTGCAGCAGCCTAAGCACAGACGCTCAGAGAAGCCCAGACCCCCAGCTCGTCCAGGGGAACGCCAAGGCCAGCCGAGAGATTTAATCTCTCCAGGGTGTCCTGGGTCTGCCCCGGGGCCTCCCCCGGTAGGACGTGCAAAACACCTCAGCCAGGAGGCGCCCAGACTTCGAGGTAGGGCTGGGCGATATGAGGGGATATTTAATATCACAATATTTTTTGGCTACATTACGATATGTTTAAATAACCTCCAAAGACAAATGTTATTTTCAATCATATAGTGTCTAAAATTTCACTGCTTAACTCATTCAAATCGACCATTTAATGTTTTTTTCTGCTTTGAATCTAAAATATCTGATGTGACACATTTTATTTTATTTATTTATTATATTATTTTTATTTTAACTGCTCTTTAACCATCAGGTGCACACAGAGGATTCTGCCACAGAACGTCTGTGGTCAACACCTTTAACAAAGGATCAAAAAGGACATCCAGCAAGAATTCATGACACAAAATAAAACCACTGAAATTTAAAAGGTGCTCTTTCGTGAACATATAAAAATTAGTGCTGTCAGCGCTGATCTCGTTAAAATGACGTTAGCGCCGTAACTGCATTAATGCGGCAAATCTCCATTAGCGAGTTATCGCAGATCGTCCCGTGCGTGGGGCTGGCCGGCATCCATGCCTTAGCTCGTTAACGCAGTTAGCTCGTTAACGCGGTAGCGCCGTCCAGCCCCACGCACGGGACGATCTGCGATAACTCGCACAGACACATAATAGTCACAGCTGGTTCATGTAACGTGCTCTTTGGTGTGCACACAGACATTTAAAAGACTTTGCAGTGGATGACTTCAGCTGGTTGGGAGGGGGGAATTAATGATGCAGTCACAGCGTGTGGGGAGCAAACAAACATGCAGACATCCAAATGTTACCATGGCAATTTATACTCTATTGTTACCATGAAGCCATTTCAACCATTGTACATGGAAAAACTCCTGATACATCGAGTATATTCAATATATCGCTCAGCCCTAATTGGAGGCGCTGAATCTCTTTCCTGCCGCAGTGCGAGCTGGAGGCCGTCACTCGAAGCGAATAGAACCACGAAGAGCAGAGATGAGGTTCTGGGGCTAACAAGTGGCTAATTTCCAGCTTTCTCCACTTTCTGCAACAAATGATTTATTCTAACATCTTTGCACTTACCATACAGTGCGTCTGTGTTAACGTGTCAGCTGTTTCTAAACAAACCAACCACCTTTTGGTTGATTTTCTGTCTCTAAACAGGAACGAACTAAAAAATGGTCTTGGATGGGAGAGCAGATGATCTGGATCTGAAAGCTCAGGCAATGAGCGTTTCCATGCTGCTCACCTTGCATGAAGCAACAGTTGTCTTAGGTCCTTCACCTTCAGATTCCCCAACTACAGAATACGCCCTGACCGTCACCTGCAGACAGAGAGATACTCAGTAAAGGTGAGGCTTCTCCAGCAGGAGTTTAATTATCTTTAAGGGGTTTAATTGTGTTTATTAATTATCTGTAATTATCTAAGGATATTGGTTCCTACCTTGGTTCCAGGTTTGAGTCCGCTGAGCTGAGGTGGTCTGATGTGCGTCCTGTGATACAGAACTCTGTGCTCAACCAGCTCTTTTATGTACAGGAAGTGGAGACGACATTTATCGCAGCCAAACTCGCGCTTCTTCTGCAAACATGCACCAACACACAGAATTAAACTCCACCTCAGCGCAGATGATACATTGCTTTACAACAAGCCCGTTCCTCTTCGGTCCTCTCCAAACCCTCAGTACCTCAGACTTTAGCTCCAAAAACAAAAGCTGGTATCTGTCCAGTTCAACAAAGCCAGGCTTTCTTTGCATTAACCTAAAACCCCAGTCAGGGATAACGGGCATCGCACCAGTGGATGTCAGCTTTCTCTGTTAAGCCGGGCTTCCTGTTTCAGGCTCTGTGTGTGCTCACATAAGAGGGACGTTACATTGAGGGAATTGGACTCCTGGCTCCCTGCTCGCATATCTGTGAAGCCAGACAAGGTTACAGAGGTTTATCTGCAGGACGAGATCCTAGAACCTACTGGAGGGATTATATCCTATGTGGTCTTATGTGGTCTGGAAGAACATTTGGATATTCCAGGAGAAACGGGGATATATCAACTACAAGGACAGCGATGGTGTTCCTCCTAACTCACTCACTGGTCTCCTTCCTCTCTACATCTCCAGGCTAAAAACCCTGGAACGTGGAGTTTCAGAGTCTAGACCAACCCTTTGGAAATCTCTCTACCCAAGGACCCACGTCATCATGGTGTTAGTCCCATAATCACACAACTGGCATAGTAACTCCAACTTTAATGTAGGGCTGGGCGATATGGCCTAAAATCCATATCACGGTATAATTTGAAGCATGTGCGGTAACGATATATTCTTTTCATCTGTATATTGTATTTTCCACACTATAAGGCGCACTTGAAATCCTTTAATTTTCTCAAAAATCGACAGTGTGCCTTATGTATGAATTCTGGTTGTGCTTACTGACCTCGAACTGATTTTATGTACACGGCGCACAGAAATACGAAGCTACGAAGCCGCACCGCTTGATGGATTGTTGGAGCATTATGGCTGCCGTAGTCAGGAGCCTCACGGAGTAATCTGGGTCCTAAACTCCGTCCATTTCAGGTCCCAAAGTCAAACGAACACTGCAGCATCACTGAGAGTTAAAAACTGTCTAAATTCTTTCATCTTTAATAAAATGATGAGTGTTGCTGCTTTATCAGGTGTAACAATTAAGTTTAACATTCAGGCATCCATTATTAAATTTAATGGAGTTAGAAGTTAACAGGAAGTTAGCTCGCTAGCTTCCACCTAAACATGTTAAAGCATGTTCTGACAGAGATTTCTGAAACATTCAAACGTACAGCTCTGTTATCACTTCCAACATATATTAAGACAGGAAACTAAACAGCAGTGACGTTTGTAGGGTTACTGAAGTTGGGCTAATTGGTATATAATGTTGTGCTACGTGATTGCTAGCTACACAGCTATGTTAGCATAACATAAACACAGTGAAGCTGGAGGATGAACGCTAACACTTTTCCACTCAATAAAAGTTAATGTGAGGGTTCCTGATGGTCAGGGACAAATGCAATCGCATAGCAGGATGCTATACACGGACCAAACTTCAACTGAGATAATCCATCCACAATACGAGGTTAGTCATTAATATACTGCAACAACATGGGAATAGAGCAGCTGTGAGAGAATTCAACTTTACTGAATCAATGGTACAGAAGTGGAGGAAGCGCAGTTTTTGGCTTTCCTCATATTCCAAAAGTGCTTTGTCTCTTTGCTGTGACTGTCACCTGGAATATTTTGCAGATGATGTTTTTAGCTGCTGCAATGCTTTTGACCAAAACGGGCGCAGCTTAGAGCGGTATAGTCAAAATCTCAACCGCTGGCCAAATTTATACCGTTTCTACCGTATAGCGTTTATACCGCCCACCCCTACTTTAATGGTCGCCTTCTTTCGTACAACCACAGAAAACCTGACATTCCAAACTTCTACTGCCCCTTTCCCGCCTCTGCGTAGCCATGCCCCACCCCCACTGGACACTAGTGCAGTAGGACACACACATCTTAACAATGGTAGTTCCAGAAAACCTCTCTGTGCTTTAGATTTCCTTTGATTTAACTGCGTAACACATTTTAACCTTCACTTCAACTCTCGCGGTTCTTCCAAGTTAAACCCTTTAGCTGTATTACCTGCAGCAGTTACCTACCTGGTGGCGGATAAAGTGCTGCTGGTAGCAGGTGTTGCGGCGCAACACTCTGAGGCAGTATTGACACATAAAGTTTCTGGTGCTGGTGTGACACTCCTCAAAGTGGAACCACACATCTGAGTAGAAGGACGACCTGAAGCCACACTCCTGCAGACAGAAAGCGGGGCACGTAAACTCTCGGGCCACAACGAGCACTGACGAAGGTGAGGGCAGCTTTCTGGTGCTCGGAGTCGAACCTGGCAGATGTAGGGCATCTCTCCCGGTTTGTGGGTGGTCTTCATGTGCCACAGGAAAGCAGGTTCACTTTCAAATGCCAGCTCGCAGATCCTACACGTGGCTGCCAAGGCAAACGAGAAACAAATCCATCACTGCATGACAGACACACAAACCTGAAGCATCCTTTTTACAGTGGGAAGCACTCGGGATCAGCAGGCCATCCTGTAACCGCTAACCAACCAAAGGGTAACCGGTTATGCTGTCACAGACCTTTGGACTCGCACTGATTGTGGACGGCCTCCACGTGACTCTGCAGCTTCCCAGCAGACAGGAAGTGACGGGAACAGTGTGGACACGAGAACGCAGAGTCCCACTGAAATATCATGGACACATGCTGCTGCATGTGACTCATCAACCTGCAACATATACAAAGAGTCACAACTGAAGACACAAACCAAACATCTAATGACTTGAGATCATGTCAGGCTATATTCAATAGGAGAGCATGAATTCATGAGAATGGCCCATTCTCTTTTTGTATAAGCACAGGAGGCACATCCTGCTGCTCATTTAATAGAAGGAAGGTTTAAGACAATCTCCAGAGGCTCACTCGATGTTGTTGCCGAGCGTCTTGGGGCAGTGGATGCAGCGGTATGGCTCGCTGTACTTTGCGCCCATCAGGTTGCATTTCTTAGGGTGTTGTCCGGGGGCGGAGCCATAATAAAAATCCTCCACAAGGATCACGAGTTTGCCGTGAGGCGAGCTGGGCAGGGATCCAAACAGATCTGGCTCAGAAGGGTCGCAGAGGGACGGAAGGGAGGCGGAGGCGCTAACCTGGCTGGTCAGGAGATCACCAGATGACCAGTGAGCCCTCTGAGAAGGAGAAACACCTTTAGACTAAGGAGACACACAGGAAGGAGAATGACGTCACATCACATGACAAAGGTTCATCGGGTGACTCTCTTGGAGTAGATCCTCATTGATCAGCAGTGTGAACTCACAGCAGAGGGTCCTGGTCTGGTTTTGGACACCCTACTGTTGGTTTGAGAGTCTCTGCTGGGTTTCAGGGTTCTGATTTTGTCCCTGCTCCCCCTGTGGTGTTTGCTTTTCTTCTTCCTCTTCAGGTTCCTCAAACTCTGCATGATGGCTGGGCTGCACATCTGAAGATGGGGAAGAGGGTTTTAATCAGGCTGTGTGATGACACAGGTAGAGGTGTAAAGAGGTGGCTGTGCAGGACTTACACACATGAATCCTCGCAGCTCTGTGATCAATTTGTACTGCGATGTGCAGACGAGGCAGTCGGGGGGGCGCACGGGACCCAACTCACCTGAGGGGGGGGACACGACAGCTGAGTACATATCCAAGTCTACACCTTAGCAGAATTCCAACCTAGCAGACCTGCACCTGAATCCTTTACAACACAGTCCACCTCACCTGAACCCTAACCACAGCCCTGAGTCCACGATAACAGCACTCAGAGCTGAAGCCCCCACCTCACCTGAGTCCTAACCTCATTCCTCAGCATCCGTGTTCCCTCACACCTGTGTCTTCACCTACGTCCACATCTTCATCCGAGTCTGAATCACGAAGTCTTATCACAGGGTTAGGGGTCATCTTTGGGTTTGTGTCAGCTTTTTATCAATAATGAAGCTGACTAAATCACCATGGTAACCTAACGGTGCAGGTAAAGGTCTACTGACAGCCTGACAACTGACCAATCAGATCACAGGACTGAGAGACAGAGGTACCGTAATCTTCAGAGGTATGTGATCAGGACCTAACTTTAAAGTTAAGAACTTTCTTTTACTATGTTAGGGAGTTTTTATTGTTTTATTCGATTATGCTTCAAATGTTATGTTACACATATTTCACCAGACACAGTTTTCTGTAGAAACAGGAAGCTGACCCTGTGACACTGACATTTACCGCAAGAGACTAGTACAGAAATACATATCCGCAGAAGTTGACTTGCATTATATTATTCTTAGAAATTGACTTGCAACACACATACTTTGTGACACACACACACACACACACACACAGCATCAGGACCTGCGTAACAGGAAATGTGATTATATTTGCTTATTGACGATGTAACCTATAAAAATAAACGAATGCTGCAGTACGTTGTGTCTCTCTGTCTGAGATTCACCCGTGCCGCACGTTATCAGTATCAAGTGTCTCAGTGTTGTTTATTCACCTGACCGTTTGTTAACTGTAAATCTCTGACATACTATAATGTGAAAAACATGGATGCTTGATAAACAGCAATTTGTTATTTTCAAGGTTTAGACGACACACAGTTTTGGGGCCAGAGAACATCTGCAGGAGAAATCCGTCCAGCCTGACACTGTAATCACGCGCGCTGCATCAGAGCTTTGAAAACATTCATCCAGTTCCATAACAGGAAAAAACTACCATTCACTGATTTTAATTCTACTTCTAATATGATTGATCAACGTTTTGTTTGTTTTGTGTAGGAAACTGGACCAGCTGAAGGTACATTTCTTAATCAAGCATCAGTCTTTCAATACATTTAAATGAGCTCTTTCTGAAATACAGGCCAGCAGTAGAAGGAAGCACTGGCTCAGCCTTTCTGTGTACAGATGACTGTGTGAGCTCAAGCAGTCTTCATTCACAGGTAACTCTGGTAAACGGGTGTAATGACTGCAGACCCAAAGAAAAGCTCTATCAGCAACTGTAGCCATGACAACCGCCTGGTTACTTCGTACCTAGCAGCTGTGAGAGAATCCATCAACATCTCTAGAAACACGTTTTCTCCATCTGTCCATCTGATCTCCTCGAGGACTGACAGTCAAGTGTAAACCTCAAATGTATTAATATGGTTCAAACAGGAAGGATAACTGGAACAACAGCGCTCCTTACGTCCAGAGACAGTCCTGTTCACAGTTTTTGTTCTGATCCTTTACATGGGGCGACCGTGGCTCAGGGGGTTGGGAAGCGTATCTGTAACCGGAAGGTCGCCGTTTCGATCCCCGGGCTTTCTGCCCTGGTCGTTGTGTCCTTGGGCAAGACACTTTACCCTGCCGCCTACTGGTGTTGGCCAGAGGGGCCGATGGCACGATATGGCAGCCTCGCTTCTGTCAGTCTGCCCCAGGGCAGCTGTGGCTACAACTGTAGCTGCCTCCACCAGTGTGTGAATGTGAGAGTGACTGAATAGTGGCATTGTAAAGCGCTTTGGGTGCCTTGAAAAGCGCTATATAAATCCAATCCATTATTATTATTATTATTATTATTATTATTATTATTATTATTATTATTATGAGTTAAACTCTTACGGGCTTCCTTTCTGTAAGAACAACCGCTAACAACATAAAAACCAAACCAAAGAAGATCAAAAACAAGGACAAACTAGGAACACTGTATGATGAATAAAGGAAGTGAACCCTGACATCTAGTACTAGTTAACTCTTTGGTCGTGTTGGATTAAGCTGAACACTGAGATTTTACTTACTGTACGTACACAGAATGACTTCACTTGATTTACAAGCATCTGTAGTAAAAATAGGGGTAAACGAGCAGTTTTACCCAGATGATACAGCTTTTATGATCACTGAATTCAAACTGGGGCTGAAATTTAAATGTTCTAACTCTGTATGGTCTCGTCTCGCTTAGAGTCATGGCGATGAGTTCAAACCGCCTACATACTGAAGTACGACAGGATGTATTTGGCTTGCTCTCTATCATCTCTGCAGACTTGAGCACACAGACGAGTTGTCAAACCTTTGTGCAGCAGTGTGTGCGGTGCTGCAGATCTGCTGCTCGGACGCTTTTTGGTCCTGCCAGGTGCTGGGGGGGGCGTGGCCTGCGATGAGGTGAATGGTGATGCCGCAGCAGAATGTTGATTCTTTAACCCGGTCGGAGGGTTGAAGTTCACGTTGTGGTCGATCAGAACCTTCTGAGCTGCTTCACCACAGATCACGCCTGGAGCACAGAGAGTCTGCGTTAGCCTGAGGAACACCTGAACTGCTCCACATCTGCTGGCGGAGGGATTACCTGTGATGATGGGTGTGGGGGCAGGAGCAGGGGAGGCACTCAGAGAGGCAGTGGTGCTGATGTACTGGATCCCTGCAGGACTGTGAAGGGTCAGCGTGACAGGGATCTGGACCGTGGTGAAACCACTGGCTGAACCTTCAGGATGAGCGCGCAACTTCAGCTTTGCAGTGCCCCCTGCAGGATAGACGCAGAAACACATGACACACACACAACATGAGCCGTTTGATCAAAACAATCAAACCATTTTTAGGATTTCAACCCTTGAAATGCCAGTTTAGACCTTTTAATTATTCATTATTTATGGCAACCACTCACAGAAAAACAGTCATTTTCCATATAATAAATAGTATGGGGGACATCGGTGGTGATTAGTGGGGGTGGGTTTCAATAATTGATTTATCAATTCACATCGATTTTATCTTTAAAGTGATATCGATTCATTAAATCCTGAATCGATTTTTAAATATAAATGTATTTTGCCAGAACCTCAGGTTAAAGTTCACAAAACTGTTTCAACAACCACCAAACAGCTAAAACAGCAAATGAGAGCACAAAGATATAAACACAAAGCGCAGACCTGACGAATTAGTACTGAATGATCACAATTAAAACATTTCTGA
Source organism: Copadichromis virginalis (assembly GCF_057382275.1). NCBI lineage: Eukaryota > Metazoa > Chordata > Actinopteri > Cichliformes > Cichlidae > Copadichromis > Copadichromis virginalis. The sequence continues at coordinate 36,606,512 of NC_140638.1, forward strand.
CTGTTTCAGTCAAAACTTCCCAGATTCAAATCGAATCGGTTCTAGAAATCAGTGACGATACCCAGCCCTAGTGATTAGAGCAGGGCTGGGCAATCTCAGGCCTTGAGGGCCGGTGTCCCTGCAGGCTTTAGATCTCACCCTGGGTCAACACACCTGAATCACACGATTAGTTCATTACAGGCCTCTGGAGAACTTCAGGACATGTTGAGGAGCTAATTTAGCCATTTAAATCAGCTGTGTTGGTTCGAGGACACATCTAAAACCTGCAGGGACACCGGCCCCCGAGTTCTGAGATTGCCCAGCCCTGCTGATTAGAGTCTTGGAGAAAATCTTTTGCCTCTCGACACCTTTTGGACAAAAACGCCACATTTATTTCCATTGAAACCACATGTTTAATCTCTCTGCCACTACAGTATAAAACCATTTGAAGAATAGTCGTGATATTTGACATTTTTACTCTATTTGCCCGGATTCAACCTTTTTCCTGTTGTAGGCCAATGCATGACACTTGTATTACTGCAAGTTATACGATGGAGCCGTGAGACCACCATGGAGGCCCCAGAGTGATTTGTGTGTCTGAAACCATTTTCTAATCAAGATCTGAGTCATCAGTGGAAACAGTTATTATGCAAACTTCAACAACAAAAGATAAATATAACAGAACATATGAACTATGAAGTAATATTCAGGCTATCCAGGAAAAGAATTGTTTTTGTGAATTATTGTAATAAATACTTAATTCAAATGTTTAAATTGGCATTTAAATGATTAAGATAGTGAAAATAATTTAATGTTTTATCATTTTGAAAAGGTCTCCAAGTCATTAAGTGATTTATGAAAAAAAAGAAAATAGTCGTATGAGGAAAAAAAGAAAAAAAATTTCCCCCAGGGATCAATAAAGTATTCTGATTCTGATTTTATGGCAATTTTGTGTGTGCACATTTTTTTTGTGGAGGGCACAAAAGGGTCAAACATGAACACAGAGCTCCAGGGTCAATGTTTAGCGGCGACTGACTCACAAGGGCAGATTGTATGAACTACAGATGGCACGATACCAGTTTTTTTTATGTCCGATACCGATATCATAAATTTGGATATCTGCCGATACCGATATGAATCCAATATAGTGTTTTTTAATCAATAAAACTGTTTTTTAATATCTTGCTGCATTTTGTAGAAGTTCATACTCAAGTTTAACTAAACAACAACACTAAAGCTATTCTGTTATACCTGTATGTAAAAAACACACTGCACCCAAAATATTTCATAGTTCAGCAAAACTGATCAATCTAATAAACTTAAACCTGCTCCATCCTCCCTACTCTGGTATTTTAAAGAGTACTTACCAGAAATATTAAACAACCTAACTAACAGGGCTGCAAACTCCCAGCAAATAAAATAAAATAAAAAAATAGGGAACCACCCCCCGCCCTCCACCTCATGATGCTTAATCAACGTAATCAACTTTAATTTAATGCACATGTAAAAAAAAAATGCACAGAAATCAATTATTTTTCAAGAATAATTAAACAGATTCAACATCTTTCTTCAACAGAACTGCAGACTGCACAGATGGTTCCCAAAGGAAAAAGTACTATAGCTTACTAGGGTATATTAGACTTAACAGTTACTATATACAGTAATGGACTTCTATATATTTTACCAGAGGTGGGACCAAGTCATTGTTTTGCAAGTCTCAAGTAATGTCAGGCAAGTCAGAGTCGAGTCTCAAGTCACTGGTGTAAAAGTCCGAGTAAAGTCACAAGTCTGAAATTTTGAATTTCAAGTCCTTTCGAGTCTTTAAAAAAGAAAAGAAAAAAAAAAGAAAGAAAAATGTTGCAGTTATGCTAAATGTAAATATTAGACCATGTAATTTTTAAATCTGTGTTTTTCTCAACACATGACAAAATAGTGAACTTAGAAAATATACATAAATTGTGAAATTGCACCTCTTTAAAATGCAGCTCAATTAAACCTAGCTCCAAGAATAATTTTCACCGACAGTTCTGAGATAAGCTGCATGTTATTCTTGGATGCGCTTGTAGGACCGGCTTTAAAATCGCATGACAAAAATATCATACACATTTAAAAAAAACTGCATCACCAACGTAGCCTGGAAAACATTTGCTAGTTAGATGAAGTCAGCTATCTCATCGTAGCAAGAGAGAAGCACCACCTCCTGTTCTTTACAGAACTTCAACTGTCGGACAAAGTTGAAGTTGTTCCATCTCTGTCTGTGATTCTCTTCTTGCATGTTTTGCATATTGCGTTTCGGTTTTTTGTTGACTACTTCATAGTTTATGTACCTGAAAAAAATAACTCCTTGCAGCATTTTTGAGGGTTTTTTCTTTTCTTTTTAAAAACAAATCTGGTTAATTTGATTGGCTGTGCTACAGCTCACGCAGACATACGTATGGAGTGTAGTTTGAATAAATGAATTTAATTAATGGTGCACACTTTCTATATAATATGAGTGTTAAATTTTATATTTGGGGTGAAATATCAAGTCTCTTCAAGTAAACCAGTTCAAGTCCAATTCAAGTCCCAGGTCATTGGTGTAAAAGTCCAAGTCAAGTCAAGTCACAAGTCTTAGAACATTTTTTCAAGTCAAGTCTAAAGTCATAAAATTAATGACTCGAGTCCAAGTCACGTGACTCGAGTCCACACCTCTGCATTTTACATCAGATTAAAACTTTGGGTGTAAGATTCAGATAATTATTTATTAAAAGCTCGACATTTTAAATGAGAATAAGAAAGAAAAGTATGTCTCTGTGCCCCCCTTTCCCTGTTCATGCCCTATCAGCCCCCTGGCTAAACTTTGCTAGATCCGCCCCTGCACAGTTACGTCAGCTGTGTAGAAAAAGATCCTGGTGTAGAAAGTAATATTAAATACATTCTAACAACAGTCAAGCTTAAACGTGCTGCTGTTGTTCAGCCGCTGGTTTCCTCTTTCTGGCGCAAAAACAAAGAAGAGAGACGATCAGCTGATCATTGATCAGTTTCATGACTGAAGTAGCATGCTGTATGTTTGCTTTACAAACATTCAGAGATGAACTTACACGCTTGCTTTCTTCTCTCTGGGATCACTTCCTCAGAGATGAAATGCCGGTTTGGTAATGAGGCTACCAATGGTCAACCAGAGCGCCGAGAGGTCCCGCATGCCACAGCCGCTCTATCACGTGAGCATACCGCTCCGACGTGCTGCGGTTATGAGCAGAGTTACGCCGTGTCGCAGGTCTTGTGAGGTGCTTGTGTGATATTTAATGGATCGGATTACATCTTTTATTTCTCTCTGATATCCGATCCAGTAATTTAGGTCAGTATCGGACCGATACGTAATATCAGATCGGTCCATCCCTAGTATGAACAAAGATATTAATGAAGTACTTCTACTTGAAAGTGTTTGGGACTGACCTCCAGGCAGCAGGGGGACCAGCTGACCGTTGACCCTGAAGCTTAGAGAAGCACCTGCAGACTGAACACATCACATGTTTGAAATGTTGCAGATGATCTATAATCAACAACCAGCAGTCGATCTATAATCAAAAATCAACCAGTACCTCCATTGCGCTGCTGTCTGTGAGGGGCCCGCAGCTGTTCTCTGCATTAGGCTGGACTGGGAGAGGGATGATATGGACTGGTGGGGGGTCAGCGTCCTCCTGCAGACCTGAACACGACACACACACTTAATCAGCTGACTGTCTGATCACAACAATCAGCCAATTTGAATTTAAGAGGAAACTCTACGGTCACTTTGCTTTTATCAGGTGCTGAACTTTATCCAAATGCTAACAGCTTCCTACTGAAATCCTATAGACTCAATCGTATTTGGTCTATTTGATCTGAAGGCCTTACTGATGTTAAATTCCAAAGCTTTTGGCTTTTGGGTGAAGGCCGCGTCCGTGGTGCCACGTTAGTGGACTAATCATCACAATTGCTGCGAGACTTACTCGTCGTTTAAAGGGGACATGAGACGCTACATATATAAAGACTAATTTACGTCATGGAATAAAATGTCATCATTGCTGGTCCTTCGGACCTCTGCAGAAAGAGTAGGAGGGTGTAAAGTTTTTCAGCAGCCTCTAAAATCTTTGCGCTTCCCTGATGAGCATCATTAATAAATACAGATTCTTAGACACGGCCGTTAGTTAAGTGAATCGAGATAATGGAAGGATAACCTGCATATGCTGAATTCATTTCATTGTAAAGAATTGTTTGTTTGGGGGTTTTTTTAACCTTCATCATCCTTTTCTTGCAGGACCTCTTCCTCCTCTTCATTACATTTCATCTCCTGGTCAGCTGTGCCTCCTGCTGGCCTCTCCACCTCTGTCGTCATCTCCTTGCCTGCTGGAAGGACACACCTGTGAGACAAACCTGCACAAAAACTAGAGGCTCCAGCTAGCAGCTAGAACCACCTCCGTCAGTGTGCACCCATCGGCCAAACATGCCTCTAAAAAATGCAAATATTAAGCATTAATCCAATTTGAACAGGTGAGTTATAAAAACATTCACCAGGTACAGTTGTTCTGAACAGGGAAATTATCTATAGAGACCTCCTTTTTAATACAGTCTAATAAATCAACTCTGCAATTCAAACAGGACATCAGTCAAAATAAGCTTTATAAAAGCATTTCACAGGGGTTCCTAACAAAGAGCATGTGGCTAATTATACCAATGTTATTTTTGAACGCAAAAGGAAATCTCAAACTAAAATTATTTCCTTCTGGTTTAAATCTTCGAAAACAAATTTTAAAAACCTAATTCAAAGCTCAACGAGTTTAGTGTTGCAGCTCTACACAGATCTGAACCTTTTTCATTCATAAATATGTCAGCTGCTCTGTATGAGCATTCTGCTAGTGGCCATCTCAAAGTTAGCAGTGCCAACTTCATCAATAAGGAGCTCGTATTAATATTTTATTTTCAACAACAAAGAGATTTCATTAGTAGCTGATAAAGGGAGTAGCTCAAAGTTGTTATAGGTGACCTTAAACTCTATTAGAAGTAACAGAGCTTAAAAAACATTAATACATTTAGTTCATGAGCAAGTTTCAAAACTCAATTAAAACACATTCAGTAACCACAGCTGCAGCTTAGCATGCTAAAGATCAACGACGTGTCACTTACTGATTTCTAACTACTAAAAGTTGAGTGATAAAAACAAATCTATACACCATTATCTTTCCCTACAGTCTCTCCACACTGTAGCTTAGCATTGAGCTAACTATGCTAACTAGCCGAGCTGCTAACTCAGAGACTTCAATAACTCTGGATGACATCCATTGAAAAAGTATACCAACCAGACGCTTACCTTATCCGGACATTTAATGTGCAAAACAATTATATATTCCGTTAAAATTCCGCCTGTGAACAGTGTGCTTTTCCTTTAGGAATAAAATGAATAATGTGTGGTCTTCACACACACGTTGGAGATGTCGTTTGCTCCTGCTAGCACAACCGTATCCCTCCGCCAACAACCTCCCGTTTGCGCTGCTGTTACGGGACTACATTCAGACGGAGCGGAGTGATACCTCTCCGTGGGGCTCACAGCAGCTGTTTTGATATGTGGCTTATTAAATGTTTTCTTCCTCGTAACCGGATGTTTTTGCTTATCGACGTTAAATACGCTCAGTTTAAGCACCACACTCTGCCAGTTTAAGTAGAGTTCAGCGCTATGTCGGCACGCTAACAGTTGTGGCATGCTTCTTATCTTTGGCATGCTAATGCTAAGCTAATTATTAGCAACACAGAATTAATCAGTTTGGGACTGTTTTTATTTACAGAGTCTATAAACTCTGATTAAAGACATGAACGGCGACCATCAAAGGCTCTAATGTAACAGCTTCGGAATCTACCTACCTAAACTTTCCAGCCCAAAGTGTTAGGATGGTGTGGCGATTTCTAACACAACAACCAACAAAATGTAAAAAGAAATCAGTAAATATATTTACATGTATATTATTTGCATGTAAATATATATGTTAACGAAGACTAGTATTTGTTGTTGTTGTTTTTGGTATAAATAAAGCATTTCACGAGTGGAATTGTGTAATTTACGTTTTTCCATTTTAAAATTCTGACTGAAGGATGTTATTCTACGTCAGCCTAAAAGGCAATATCAACGTGCATTATTATTATTATTATTATTACTATTGTTATTATTATTACCAGTTTAGAAAAATCTCTCAGAACCCGATGACGCAAGCAGAGTGCGTGCGGCACGTGACGTCAGGGACCCGGAAGGAAGTTTGCTCCAGTGTTGTTATAGCAGCTCCGCAGGTAAAGAGACGAAAAAACCCTCTCTGCAGCCGCTGCTCTTTGTTTATTTGTTTTTGTTTGTGGTCTCTGAGTGTCGCCATCATGAATGTGACGCTCGCGGTGAAGCAGTACATCTCCAAGATGATCGAGATCAGCGGGCCCGGGATGAAGGTGCTGCTCATGGACAAGGAGACGGTGAGGACCGACCCAGGACTGTTAGCGGTGCTGGTGCTCAGCAGTGTTTACAGCAACGTTACTGTGTCTGATGGTGTGTGTGTGTGTGTGTGTGTGTGTGTGTGTGTGTGTGTGTGTGTGTGTGTGTGTGTTCAGACCAGTATAGTGAGCGTGGTGTACACTCAGTCTGAGATCCTGCAGAAGGAGGTTTACCTGTTTGAGCGGATTGACTCTCAGAACAGGGATAACATGAAGCACCTTAAAGCCATCTGCTTCTTGCGGCCCACCAAGGTACAAACCGCCCTCTGAGTAACTCTGTGTGTGTCTGTGTGTGAGGTAACACCATCTGCAACTGTGTGTTTGTGTGCTTGCTGCAGGAGAATGTGGAGCACCTGATCCAGGAGCTGAGGAGGCCCAAGTACAGCGTCTACTTCATCTGTAAGTTTCCACAGTGACAGTTAGGGCTGGAGTGAGAGGAGAACAGGGTTGCTGGTTTGACACTCGTCGTCCTCGGACAGTTCAAACATAGTTCGGAAGCTAAGATACACAACTGAGTTTAGCTTTGCTGCAGAATCCTAGAGATCAGCGATCTTATCAGAAAATTCGTTATACACATTGAAGAGGGGCTGCTAAAAGCGAATCCTGCTGCTTTTAATGACGCCAGTCTGATTAAACAGGGTGACACTGTCATCAAATGTGAGGTATCTTTCACTTACAGCTGTGGACTTGTCAGCTGAACAGATATCAGAGACTTCTTCTCTGGAGTTTGGTTTGGGGCAGAAGTTTGTTTGTACCTGAAGTCCATCAACTGACTGCTGTGTGTGTGTGTGTGTGTGTGTGTGTGTGTGTGTGTGTGTGTGTGTGTGTGTGTGTGTGTGTGTGTGTTTCAGACTTTAGCAACGTGATCAGTAAGAGTGAGATCAAGGCCTTGGCTGAGGCTGATGAACAGGAAGTGGTGGCTGAAGTCCAGGTGAGTGTCAGGACCTCCGAGGAAGCGTGGGGGTTTAATATTTCTACATGATGTAAGATCTCTCTGTCAGTCATGGCGGCTCATTCTTAGCTGAACTTGACTCTGCCAAAATACGTCTTAACAACATTAATATAATAATATTAGTCCAGGGTCTTTTTCTGTCTTCACCTCCTTGTTGCAGAGAGAGGTCAGCTGATGCTGCAGGGTTAAATCTTTGTGTCATCTTCTCATTGTTTCAGTTTCATTAACCAGCATGAATCCTGTGAGCTCGACCGTTTGCTCCGTCGGGTTGTTCTTTTCAACTAATTATGAGGTTTGAGTCAAAGGAGCAACTGAGCGTGAGATCAGGAGCAGAAAAACAGCTGTTGGCGTTTCCATCTCATCAGTGAACGTAGTGATTTGGGTAACGGCGGCACGTTTGTGATTTTTAGGCTGGATCCAGTTAACCGTGATTCACGTCTGACATGTGGAAACCTTCAAGCTTTGGACAGATCATTATTTCACTGATTAAACATTTCCTCTAATAATACAACAAATACTTGTTTATAATCAGAGTTTAAGTTGACTAGAGCTGAAAGTGTTCCTCTGTGACGCCTTCATTTGATGACATCAGTAACATGTAGCCCAACATGCTACGGTTATGTATGTAATATGAAAGAATTCCTTGCTATTAACATCCAGCTTGGCCTGCATGACCATCAGTGCTACATCATCATTTCTCCAAGTGTCAGGTGAGATGCTGACAGTCACAAATGGAGGAGGAGCTTACTATGGCGGTTTGGTCGGGCCGAGCTGTTTGATCAAATTTAATTTTAAAGCAGACACAGAACAAAACTGTGCCGAGGTCTGAGAATTCATAGGATGTCCTGGCAAGCTGTCGTCCTGCCCGCGTGAGCATCACGAGGACAAACTCGGCGCCATGTTTGCTGTGAACACAGTTCTAACCCTTTACACACCTGAGTGACATCATCAAAACCAAAGTAGCAGAAGTATAGCTTACTGTGTGTGTGTGTGTGTGTGTCTGCCTGTGTGTGTGTGTGTGTGTGTGTGTGTGTCTGCCTGTGTGTGTGTGTGTGTGTGTCTGCATGTGTGTGTGTGTGTGTGTGTCTGCATGTGTGTGTGTGTGTGTGTGTGTGTCTGCATGTGTGTGTGTGTGTGTGTCTGCATGTGTGTGTGTGTGTGTGTGTGTGTGTGTCTGCCTGTGTCTGCATGTGTGTGTGTGTGTGTGTGTGTGTGTGTCTGCATGTGTGTGTGTGTGTGTGTCTGCATGTGTGTGTGTGTGTGTGTGTCTGCATGTGTGTGTGTGTGTGTGTGTGTGTGTGTGTCTGCCTGTGTCTGCATGTGTGTGTGTGTGTGTGCGTGTGTGTCTGCATGTGTGTGTGTGCGCGTGTGTGTCTGCATGTGTGTGTGTGTGTGTGTGTGTGTGTGTGTGTCTGCATGTGTGTGTGCGCGCGTGTGTGTCTGCAGGAGTTCTATGGAGACTTCATCGCTGTGAATCCTCACCTGTTCTCTCTGAACCTGCAGGGAGTCACTCGGGTAAGAACCACATGGCCCTCAGCTGTCAGAGCTCCGCCCTAAAAAGCTCCACATGCTGCAATCACATCACCTGTGTGTGTTTTAGGGGCGGAGCTGGGAACCCTCTATGTTGGCACGCTGCACTCAGGGACTGACCTCCGTCCTGCTTGCTCTGAAGAAATGTCCGATGATCCGCTACCAGTTGTCCTCAGACATGTCCAAGCGGCTCGCGGAGAGCGTCAAGGTTTCCACAGCAACATCATCACACACGTCATCACACACTCACTGAAAAGTGCTTTTAATGCCACTACAGGTTATTTTAGCACCGAGTGTCCTGTTGGCTGGTCAAAGATGATGTCAGCTCTGTGCTGTAACCTGAGCACTTGGGTTTAAACACTTGAGCCTCAAGCTGTTAACACTTTTACTCAAGTAGTGCTCTGAAGAATAAAAGTACTACTCAGTATTTTATTTGTTTGTTGTCAGCAAATCATCACGAAGGAGTACGAGCTGTTTGACTTCAGGAAGACTGAAGTTCCTCCTCTGCTGCTTATCCTGGACCGCAGCGACGATGCCATCACGCCGTTGCTCAATCAGGTGACCGCTCGCTGTCCTCTGTGACATCATTTTGCACTTTTAATAATTCTGTCATCTTTCACACTGCATCCTCTGCAGCTCATTTGTCACTTTCATTTGATGGCTGTTGTGTGTACAAAATGAGCAAATCATAAATTCACTGGTTGTGTGTCTGTGTGAAGCGCGTGCGTGTTTACGAGCTTTCGCTGTGTTGCAGTGGACATACCAGGCGATGGTCCACGAGCTGCTTGGCCTCAACAACAACAGGATCGACCTGTCCAGAGTGCCCGGGATCAGCAAAGACCTGAGAGAGGTGGTCCTGTCAGCTGAGAATGACGAGTTCTACGCCAACGTGAGTCTCACACAGCAGCACATCTGCTCACATCTGTCAGCATCTGTGCTCAGCGTTAATAGGATTGAAACGAGTGACAGAAACAAGCTGCGCTCGTCATGTTGGTAGGTTTCTAGCAGACTTTAAAAATGTGATGTTTCAGCTGCCCCTTCAGTCCAGGTTACAATGGTAACTCTCAGAGCAGAAACGAGTCCTAACAGTCACTAACCTCGCTCTCTCGTCTCCTCGTTAGAACCTGTACCTGAACTTTGGAGAGATTGGCACCAATATAAAGAACCTGATGGAGGATTTCCAAAAGAAAAAGCCAAAAGGACAACAGAAGCTGGAGTCCATCTCAGACATGAAGGTCAGGCTCCAGCCAGGGCTCAGCTTGTTTACTGATACAAGTTTAAAGGTTTTACTACACGAACATCGACCCCAGCGCTGGAAATGTGAGTTCCTCTGCAGTCCAGAGGCTTCAGCAGGGAGTCAGTCCCCTTAGACTCCTGTGTTAAAATGCAGAAATAATCATGTTTACAGCCTGATACACAACTGGTTTGGCCTCTGTAGTTAATTTCCCCGTCATAGCAACTGCTGAAAAATGTTGGAATGCTCCCTCTGGATTGGAGGATGGAGGTCGCCACAAGCAAGAGAGTTGAAATGATGGGGAGGTGGAGCGTGAATCGGGCCAGCGAGTTGGTGTCAGCAGGAATGTGGGCGTTGTATCGGACTGTCGTGGTGAAGAGAGAGGTGGCCAAAGTTCTTGATTTACCAGTCCGCCTACATTCCAGCCCTCAGCTGTGGTCATGAAATCTGAAAGGCAGCTGAAATGAGGTTCCTGTGCAGGGTTGCTGAGCTCAGCCTTACAGATCGAGTAACTCAAACCTCCAGACGGAGTGGAGCCGCTTCTCTTGTGTGTTAAAAGGAGCCAGCTGAGGTGGTTTGGGTATCTGATTAGGATGCCTCCATGGCACCGTCCGTTGGAGGCGTTCTGGGCACAGGGAGGAGATCCCAGGGTAGACACAAAAACCCTTTGACTAGCCTCAGAAGGCCTCGTAGCTCCCAGGAGGGAAAGTGTAAGGCGGGGGGAGGATGTCTGTAAGAACCTGCTTACCCACCATGACTCTGCTTCAGAAGAGGATCTCCAAAAGTTGACTCTGTTCATCTGGACGTAGCGTTTTGTGGGAGAAATGTTTCGTCATCATCAGGTGACGTCTTCAGTCTCAGCTGACTGCAGGTTTCAATCTTATAAACAGGACATTTGCATAATGACTGAAACCAGCCCACTGAAGGAACAATGGGCTGGGAGGTCAGGTCCTTCATCGTAATTATGCAAATTCTCATGGCCACTGATCAAAGCCCTGATGGAAATCTCACAGTCTAAGAAGGCTAACCTGCCACTTTTCATATCCTCCCTGATTTATTTGATGAGTTAATGTGATCTGTGAAATGTGGTACGTCCTGAGATTGGATTTTCACCCAGGTGTCATCCACATACCTGAACCAATGGCTTGGTGGTGTTCCAGGGTAGGATAGCAAAGCCCTCTTTTCCACTTCTTCCATGTAAAAATTGGCCACGATGGGTGAAACTGGGGAGCCCATGGCACACCCATGTTTCTACCTGTAGAACTGAGCCTTGCATGTGAAGTAGGTGGAATGAAGACACAGTTCAAACACACTTGGTGGATGCTGACGGTGATCCTGTTGCTGAGGTCATCCTGTAGTCTCTTATGAACTACCTCCAACGCTTCCATGACTGGGATGCAAGTGAAGAGAGATGTAACGTCGTACGAGACCAACAGTCAGCTGAGACTGAAGACGTCACCTGATGATGACGAAACGTTTCTCCCACAAACGCTACGTCCAGAACAGAATCAACTTTTGGAGATTTACTTACCTGGATGATTGAGCATCAAGACATTCAGAAGAGGATGGTTGGACGTAGAGCAGGGCGATATGGCCAAAAATATTTATCACGATATATATTTGAAAATTTGCGATAACGATATAACTGACAATATAATTGATGCGAGACAAAATACAACTCCACAACATTACTAGTGCAAAAAGACAACCTTCCATTTATTTTCACTTAAACAAGAAGCTGGTTTTTATGTACATTAAAGCTTTATAAAAATTTAACAGTGCAAATGCAAATTCCTTGCTGAAAGTTTAACCAAAAGGCATTTCCAGTAGAAATGGGCTGACATATCCTGAGCATAACCATGTATAATATCCACTGAAGTTAAAAAGAGGTGCTTTGCAACATTAAACTGCAGTGTGCAGTACGTGTTTTCCGGACCATAAGGTGCACGGGATTATAAGGCACATTAAGCGAAACAAAGCAGTCAGATAAATCAAACTTTATTCAAGCTTCCTCCACTTCTGTACCATTGATTCATTAATGTTGAATTCTCTGGCAGCTGCTCTATTCCCATGTTGTTGCAGTATATTAATGACTAACCTCGTACTGTGGATGGATTATCTCAGTTGTTCTCCTGACTGAAGTTTGGTCCGTTTACAGCATCCTGCCATGCGATTGCATTTGTCTCTAACCATCAGGAACCTTCACGTTAACTTTTATAAGTGGAAAAGTGTTAGTGTTCGTCCTCCAGCTTCACTGTTTATGTTATGCTAACATAGCTGTGTTGCTAGCGATCACGTAGCACATCATTGTATACCAGCTAGCCCAACTTCAGTAACCCTACAAACGTCACTGCTGTTTAGTTTCCTGTCTTCATTTATGTTGGAAGTGATAGCAGAGGTGTACGTTTGATTTTTTTCAGAAATCTCTCAGTCAGAACATGCTATATCATGCTTAGGTAACTAGCGAAACTAGCGAGCTAACTTCCACTAGCTTCCTGCTAACTTCTAACTCCGTTAAATGTAATAACTTTTGTTTTCATGGATGCCTGGATGTTAAACTTAATTGTTACACCTGGTAAAGCAGCAATGCTGAACGTTTTATTAAAGATGAAAGAATTTAGACAGTTTTTAACTCTCAGTGATGCTGCAGTGTTGTTTGACCTGAAGCATACGGAGTTTAGGACCCAGATTACTCCCAGATTTAAGAGCATCTTAGTCCGACAAATACGACAATAACGACGGCCGCTTGCATGTTCTGCAAAAAAATGTGCTTTGTCGTGTTGCACCATTTTTACAAACCAATTCTGGTTCATCTGTTTCACTCAACAATCGGCCATGTGCGTATGAAAACAAAGGCACTGCGCATGCGCGTTTTACTCCCATTCTATCGCGATATTTCATTTTCCTATCGTTGCCTAACATTATACCGGTATTACCGTGAACGGTATAATATGGCCCAGCCCTAGTTGGACGGATGAAATTGAATGGATAACAACCGTAAGGCTTAAAGATTGCGTTGTTGGGGCGTGGCCCAGAAACGTGCATTTCCTAACTTGTGATTTGGAGTCTCCTGTGTTTAAGACTTTTATTTGTACTCATCACCCAGTGAGTCGCTGAGGTTGATGTATTTAAAAAGTTATCCAGTCAGGGCCAACAGGGTGGATGAGATGTGACCCGAGGTCCCTAAATCTGGTTTTATGGACCACAGCTGTGTCCGTCTGTGCACGGAAGTCAGACAGCAGAGCAGTTTTCCCTCACCCGAGATGCGCTCCCTGCAGCCCTCCTGACTGCTGGTTGTTGGAATCAGATGACGTGAGCTGCTGGATGTTGATTGGCTGACAAATGGGCCGGAATAGAGCAGGGAGAGTTCCCTTGGAATGGGAGAACCGTCCCGCTTTAGCGGGATCACACTCCTCAGCCTCTATGCCAGGGTGATGGAGAGGAGAGACCATCTGTTATTCAGGGGGAGCAATGTGCTTTTCATCCTGGTCAGGGAACGCTGGATGAGCTTATATGAGTGTCCGTTTTTCCTTCCCAACGTTGCCGAAGTGCTGCTCATAGGGGGTCATATGATTGTTGGGTTTTTCTCTCTATGTGATATTGTAGGGTCTACTTTACAGTATAAAGTGCCCTGAGGCGACTGTTGTTTTTGTAATTTGACGCTTTATAAATAAAATATAATTAAACTGAATGTTGGGCGTGTCCCTGGGAAGAGGGCTCAGGCCAGACCCAGGAAGGCCTGGGCTTCTGTGCTCAAACTGCTGGACCTGGAGCAGAAAATGGATGGAAGGAAAACTTTTACATGTATTTTTCTTGTATTTGTGGAATGTTTGAATGTTTTAATTATGTGATGCTTTGTAAAAAATGTTGATGATTTGTGTCCTTTGTCACCCACTGTAGGCATTTGTAGATAACTACCCCCAGTTTAAGAAGATGTCGGGGACCGTGTCCAAACATGTGACGGTGGTGGGCGAGCTGTCCCGACTAGTGTCGGAGCGGCAGCTGATGGAGGTGTCGGAGGTGGAGCAGGAGTTGGCCTGTCAGAATGACCACTCGAGCGCTCAGCAGGTAAATGTCAGCTGTTCCGTCCTCCTGAGCTTCACGGGTTTTTTTGAATGTGTCATAAATGAAGGTCATTCTGGATGCGTTGTGTTGACTTCCTGTCTTCCTTTCCTGCTTGTTTGGGCCATAACACAACATCTTCTTTCAGAATGTGCGGCGACTGCTGCAAAATCCACGCGTGTCTGAGCTGGACGCCGTGCGCCTCGTCATGCTCTACGCTCTGAGGTACGAGCGCCACAGCAGCAGCATCCTGTCATCTCTGATGGACGAGCTGAGCAGAAGAGGAGTGTCTGAGCGTCACCGCAGGGTAACAGACAGCTCTCCAAACGCTCGTGCTAGGATAAAGGCTCGTACTTGACAAAGCTTCGGTCTGCAGAGGGGCGTTAGACAGGCCTGTCTGCTTTCTCCCTCACTTCCTGTCATTTTTATCGAGCCACTAGTGGCAGCAATCTGACCAAACGTGGATGTTAAAGGAGTTCATTATGCTGACGATGTGTTTCCTTAGGAACTCACGAACCTCAATATAAAGACGATCACACTTATAGATAAGTTCTCATCCATGTCAGATGTTCTGTCTCTGAGTTGTAAATACCACCAGCAGTCAGGTAACATCGGATATCCAGGTATAAATGTTTCCACCAGGCTCTCAGACCTGGTTGATCATAGAACAAGCATTGTGTGTTAAAGCAAAAATCTCTCCTCTGCCCTTCATAAGCTCCAGTATTAAGCATCATAACTGCTTTAAAAGCCATAAACACCCGCTGACCGCCTGGTAGGTGCTTACTTATCCCAGGTAAACTAACAGCCATTGGGAACAATCAGATCATTGTGGCATGAAAAGGGATAAAAAATACAAGATGTTTATTTCATTTAAAGAAGTTGTAAATTTCTAGAATATCAGCAGCTGCAACCGATAATACAGGAAAACTTTAACTACAATCAGCTGAATGGAGAAATACCTACTTGGGGAACAAAATGTTGAAATGTCTGTGCCCCCCGAGGGTTAACAACAATGTCTAAGCTATTTTTTGAAATTGATGAGCCAGTTTTCCTCCCAACTGTAACGTAGGAGCAAAATCTTTCCATCAATCCAGATCCAAACATCTGGACACGAATATGCTGAAACGTCTTCACAATGACACGTCTGACTGCTTCCCTCGGGGGCGGAGAGTAGGTGTGTAGGTGGGGGGGGTCTGGGTGCTCGCACACACACACACACCGTCATACAACACATAACTCGCACACAGGATGTTCGGCCATTCACACGGCTTTCGTGGCTGTACTGCGCAGTAGCCCTCCCCTCCTTTTTAATTGAACTGGGACTACTGGGGGGTCCACAGCTCGACTAACACGTCCAGTGTTGCTATTTTCACAGCTGTTACAATTAGGGATGGGTATCGTTTAGGTTTTATCCGATACCGGTGCCAAATCGGTACTTTTGAAACGGTGCCGGTGCTTAAACGGTGCTCGAACCGGTGCTTAAAGAATGGAGAACACAAACTTTGTCCAAAAACCTCTCATGTTCAGCTGTTTTTGTAAAAAGATAACAATGTTAGCCTTTTCTGCAGCTATGGGGCATATATGGTATCACTCTTGGCTGGAAGCAGTGCTTAAACAATGGAAAAAACACAAACTTTGTCCAAAAACCTCTCATGTTTAGCTGTTTCCCACTTTTTCTTTGGTCATTTTAGCCTTTTTGTCCAGGGTGAAGGGAGTATCTGCCATCAAACAAGAGGACAGCCGCATGTAGCTATGATGATGTTTGCTAGTTCACCTACTCAACGTAAATTACACTCGAACAACATTAAGCTACTCACGCAGAGAAGAACGGCTTCTGCTGCCATCATCATCCTCATCATTTCTGCTACACTGGCAGGGCTAGGGGCCAGGACTCTATTCTTCGGGTTTTTGGGGGATGTTGCTCCGGGTCCGATAACTGGCAACCCACCCAACGTGCTCGGTGTGAGGTCTCGCAGCGAGCTATCAAATACGGCGCATTTCTCGGCTTTTAAAAAAAAACACTATGCGTTGCCAGGTGTTTCATCAGATTCGAGGTGTTACCTCCTTTGACAGTATCACAGTATCAGCTTAAAGCACTTGTTGCTGCTGAGTTTGCATCTTTTGCTGTGAAGTACAGCCAGACTTTTGACCGCTTCGCCTTGGACATTTTTAATCTGTAGCTCTGCTCTAACTGAACGTACGTACCTGGCCCCGCCTACTATCCTGGGAAACGTAAAATGATTGGCTAGAAGTGTATCACAGCTCAGGGAAAAAAGCACCGAAATAAAGCACCGAAATGTGCGCTGCTTTTCGGTCTGGTTACTACCGTTTATGGCACCGGACACCGGTACCCATCCCTAGTTACAATAAAGTTTAATGTCCATTAAAAAAACAGATTAACAAGGTTTAGTTGAGTTAGGTGTTAGCATGACTTGACTCGCTGTTTCTATGTAAAGATGATGATTAAAATGTAGACCTGTGCTAAAACCTTGGGTGTAAATGACACATGGTTAGCCTGGGGCAGACAGATATGCACAGGGATGAGGCTGAGGGTTGTTCTCAAGGAAAGTTCAAGTTCAAAGACCCCGACAGGCAGAGACAAAAACCCGAGATATTCCATCGTATCCGTACCGATACGTTGCTGTGTGGTTTGCATTACTTGCTCTGATAATAAGTCAGCCCAGGAGTCCGTGCTTTCTGAAGCATTCAAACACAGAGTGTGTCTGTGGCGTGTGGAGGTTAAAAACGTGCTTTTTCATGCACAGTGCTGATTAAAAACCTGGCTGAGCGTGATGGCTGAAAAGATGAGGGCCGTGTTTTGTGAGAGCAGTAAAGCTCATGCTTTCCCTTCTCTTCGTTCAGATGGTTCAGGCTGCGGTGGAGTACGGTGGGAAGAGAATCAGAGGAAGTGACCTCATCACACCCACAGACGCGGTCTCCATCACCAAACAGTTTTTCAAAGGACTAAAGGTACAAACAAACACATGACAGAACCTCTTCACCACAAACGGTTTGTGTTACATGTCGTCAGTTATTTGATGAATCAGGTTTAGACTGTGGATTTTTTTCTATTGTGCCTCCTGCACTGTGTGTGTGTGTGTGTGTGTGTGCGTGTGCGTGTGCGCGTGCGCGTGCGTGTGCGTGTGTGTGTGTGTGTGTGTGTGTGTGCGTCTGTGTGTGTGTGTGTGTGTGTTGTCAGGGTGTGGAGAACGTGTACACTCAGCATCAGCCTCTGCTTCACGACACGCTGGACCAGATGATCAAAGGGCGACTCAAGGACAGCCAGTTTCCTTACCTGGGAGCGAGCAGCCTCAGAGACAGGTAGCACTCACCTGAGAGACTCAGACACAGAGAGGAGGTGCTGACGTGATTCACACCTGTGGATCTGTTTCAGGCCTCAGGACATCCTGGTGTTTATGATCGGAGGGGCCACGTATGAAGAAGCTCTGACTGTTTACAATCTGAACCGCAGCACACCTGGAGTCCGGATCGTGCTGGGAGGAAGCAACATCCACAACACCAAGAGGTCACTCACACTCACAAACACACACACACTCACTCACTCACTCACTCACTCACTCACTCACTCACTCACTCACTCACAAACACACACACACTCACTCACTCACTCACTCACTCACTCACTCACTCACTCACTCACTCACACACACACACACACACACACACACACACACACACACACACACACACACTCTGTACTGTTTGGTTCGACTGCTGGTGATAAACCGCTCCAGACAAACCGATGAAGGCTCCGTGATCTCTCAGCACTCAGTCACCTGGTTTTCTGCGTCACTAACAGTTCGTTTCCAGATGGCAGTAGCTGAAATGCTGAGATTCTTTGGACCCATAATCGATCCCTGAGGAACTCCAACTTTCATTTCAGCAGGGTGCAGCGTATTTCCATTATAAGGAAGAATCTTAACGAATCGTCGATTCGTAGACGTCACAGTGTCGTGTTGTGCAAGCTGAGAACATCAGAAACATCCAGACTTGTTGGTTTTTGGCTTGAGATAAATTCAAAGTTTCTTCATGTTCTGTTCACAGCTTTAGTTCTCCTGGAAGTTTGAAAACTATTTTTAGGCCAAAGGATTCACGGTAAATGAACCATGTAAATCTACTTCCCACAGAGAACGTTTCGTTGTTTTTTTCACAGCAATCCAAACGTCTGTGGGGAAACAAGAGCTCGCCAAAAGTGACGCCATCGTCAGCATTATCCTAAAAAACCAATGTTTTCACTTTTTATGATTTTCTCCACTTCAGCTGTCTTTACCTCCATCTGTATCTTTCTGTCTTTGTCCATCAGTTTTCTGGAGGAAGTGATGTCGGCGACAGGTCCCAGCAGCAGCAGCAACCGAGCACACGGAGGTGGTTTCCATAGCAGCAGGCGCTAAGCACAGAGACTCGCTCTTCTTCCTCTCCTCCAGCTCTTGTGTGATGAGCAGCATCGTTCCCTCCGTCTGTTTGTTTGAAACATCATCAGACCGTCCCTGTGACATTAGAAACACCTCTGATCAATAACTGTAACTGACAGCAGAGCCGCTGCACAGCACGGCTCAGACTGGACTCCGCTTTAGTGTAGATATTGTCTTTTAAAATGAAAAGATTTCAAATGTTTTCCTCTTCCTGTGTGTTAAAATACAGAATCCAGGACGTCTGGCTTGTCCTCAGCCTCACACTGTTACTGAAACGACCACTGTGGCCCCTCGGAGCCACTGACAGCAGGCAAAATGACATAAAAATGAGAGGCAGACAATTCATATAACAGACTACAAGCTATCGTCTGACCTGGACTAACATCGCTGGTCTGCAGCCGGCTGTGAGACGAGTGCTCAGAGACTGCCTGCAAACACATTCACTTACAGCTTTGCTCTCATACAGTGTTTCACCTTCAAAAGCCCTGATCGTAGCCCCACTGCTTACCTTTGCTGTAAATGTCAGACGAACCTCATTGGACCATCAGTCAGTAACGCTGCTGCTGGACTTACATTTTGTGGAACGTCCCTTTAAAGTGTCTGTGTGGCTGACTGTGGTTGTTTCAAGTTTCAAAGCACTAATAAATAAAAATGTTCACACAAACGGTGTCTCTGTTAAGATGACGTTGGACATGGATCTTCAGTGTCTCCTTAGAGGACAGATCTCAGTGGTTCTGGAGAGACTCTGAGCACTGCCACACCAAACACAAGGAGCCTGATGAGGTGGTTCAGGCACCAGGATGCCTCCTAGGTTAGGTGGAAGGAGGCCAGGACGCACCCAGGAGCTGTAGCAGTAAAAACAGAGCCTGTGACCTACAGCACAAATCTCTCTACTATCAAATAGGACACATGAATAAGGAAAACATTGGAAAAGCACTTTGTGGAAACAAAATAAAGGTTGTTCAGTTTCAGGCTAGCCCGATCTTTGCCATGCTCTGGTGTCCAGCTTTGCAGACTGATGCAAGTCCATCGGTACGAGAACATGAGAACATGGACTCTTCTGGAAGTGGATATAATCCTTGAATATCCTGAATCTGTCCAAACTGTTTATGCCGTCTTACTGGCAGGTGCAGAGAATTTAGAGTTTTTTGTTTACTTGTTGTCACTGTGATATTTGTTTTTAACCCACTGCACAGAGACACAACAGGCTGAAGTGTTTGGAGCATTTAGGAAAGATCTGAGTCTCGGGGAGCTTTTGGCTCCCATTTTGCAAGAAAAGCCTTTAATGAGATCCAAATGCACCTTCACTACAGTATAACTGTGTTCAGTGTGGGTTGATGTGTGTGGGTGAAACAAGTGAACCTCTGAGAGTCTGATTATAGCCTTTATGCTGTGTGGATAGGTGGACTGCACACCTGTAACAAACCTGTGCAGGCTGGGTTATGGTGGCCCGGCAGCCAGTGGAGGCGAGTGCAGAAGGGTTTACCTTCATTCAAGCAAACAGGTGTAAAACTCCCTGCTGGGCTCTGCTGGGCTCCGTGGGCTGTGCTCTTTTTGTTTCATGAAAAATATTTCTCTCACTCACACACTAAATCAAATAAATATTAAATATTATTTTTGTGTTTCCCAAAAGGTTGATTCTGTTCGTCTGGACGTTTTCAGTGTGGTCATCATCAGGTGACGTCTTCAGTCTCAGCTGACTGCAGGTGTCAAACCTTGTAAACAGGACATTTGCACAATAACAGCCCACTGAAGGAACAATGGGAGGTGGGGTCAGTTTATGATCATTGATATGCAAACTGTCATCAACAACCAGGAGTCCCGGTCACAGAGAGCACACACACACAGAGCATGTACGATGGTGACAGATGCATCCTTAGGCCCCTCCTCCATTCAGAGGTGGGCTTTCCCTTTTCACCACTGAACAATAAGCAGGACACATGACTGGAGCTAAATTTATTTATTTGGTTTTAGGCATTGAATTTGATGGAGCAAAGAGAAAGGGTGGTGTAAAGCACAGAGCTCAGACAGCTGGAGGTCACCAACATGCTTCTTTCAGTCGGAGGCTTTTCTCTGAAACACTCCTGAGTTTGAACTAAGAACCTAAATAAAATCCTTCTGCCCTCCAAAACACAAACAGTACCGTTTGCAACAGTTTGTGCTCCAAAGGTTTTCTCTTTGTGTGTATTGTGCATGTTTCTGAAGATATTTCTGTACAAGCACATCACAGGTGAGAAATAAAGCAGTTAGTGTTTGGTTCCATATTGTACCAGTGATGGATTCGCCACACGGACAGGCTGGGCTAAATAAATAATGTAATTATTGATCACAGGGTCAGATCAGACAAATCGCTGGATAACAAAGCTCTGTATGCTTTGGCCCGGGTGAGCCACAGGTAGTACTGACACGGAGCAGAATACAGGATTAAATACAGTCAAATGTATTGTGTCTCTGTGTTCTTCTGTTATTGTGTCACTAGGACAGTTTATTCTGTGTAGCTGTGAAAGTGAGCGAGTGTTTAATAGGCTCAGAGTCACTGAAGAACACATGTGAAAGTCACAGCATGGTGTCCACCTGCTGCCTGTCTGCTCTGCATTTCCACACCTTTCATGTTGACCGGAGGACAGGCCCTCACCAGGTTAAAGCTCTTTGTAAAAATATAAGAGTAGAATACAAAGGTTCGGGGACGCTGAAGCACTTAGAATTATTAAAGCATTGTTT
The DNA here is from genome assembly GCF_057382275.1 of Copadichromis virginalis. Lineage (NCBI taxonomy): Eukaryota > Metazoa > Chordata > Actinopteri > Cichliformes > Cichlidae > Copadichromis > Copadichromis virginalis. The sequence continues at coordinate 36,627,912 of NC_140638.1, forward strand.
CTCCCTGGTTCTAGCAGCCAGTCTCTACTTCTCTACATTTTTCTGCCTTTTTGACCTTTTTCCTTCTAGTCGCTGCCTTTGGGCCATGTGTGAGTTTAATGCCTCAAACAACAGAAAGCTCACAACACTTGCTCGAAGGCTATCTCAAAGTAATGTCTAACAAACGTTTCCACGTCACTCTCACATGTATCAGAGGGAGAAAACATCTGAAAGGTCGTTGACTCTAATAACAATAATATTAATAATAATCAAACATTCGTTTTGGCACCGTTTCCTGTCACAGCAGGAAGAACAAAAGAAGCTAACATGTTCCTTTCAAATGGCACTACACACTTCATACTACAAAAACATTTTTTTGGTATCACATTTGTTTCACAGCTTTCATCTGCAACAATGGAAATGAAGAGAAAAGCCTTATTTCTTCTGGTGGTGTGAGCAAACCTTTGACACTCATGGGGTCGACTGGTGAACCTCGAGGGAGGGAAACCATTATCGTTAACGTGTCAGAGTCAAAGCTGGATTTTCCCAGTCGTTCTCGAATCACTGGGATTGCAATGCAAAAGGAAAAAAGTGATAATGTTTGCTTGCAGGACATTGATCGTCCTACGATATGCGTGTTCATTTTGACACAGTAAGAAACTCGTGTGGGTTTCATGACACAACCTACAATTAAATAATTTCATGCAAAGAGCCAAACTGTAAGTAAGAACAACACAAAATCACAGTTTTCTTCTGTGGCTGCTGATATTCTTCTGAACCGAGAAAGAAGAAGACTTATGAGCTGAAAGCATTTCTTCACACTGCGTCTGCCCTCGAGGTTCAACCGCTGCTGGCTTTTACATATTTGTGCTATTTGGTCACATATTTCTTCAACATATTTGGCAAAAACTCAGCTAAAAAACAATCAGTATTCCTCATGGACATACAAAATTATTCAACATATCTTACATCTTCATATAGAGACATTTAAAAGTTAGAATCAGTGAAATCTGTGTCACTCTGCCTGGAGAGACTCGAACAAAAGCAAGAAAACAAACGATGTTTAAAGCACAGGTGTCCCACTTCCACGAGGAACAATCCAAAACTCAAAGTAAACCTATATTCTATAGTAAGTTTGAAATGAACACAAAGAAAACCATGAAATCTTTATATCTTTGGGTTTCATTCATCTTGGTTTTCATAAAAACTTTTTGGATAGGCGGCCAGTGTGAAACGTGGCGCTCGTCTGTGCATCCGGGCATGTGGCACAGTGAACGTCGGAGTCACTGAAGTCCCAGTTGACCAATTTGGCATCTAGAAAGTCAGCTTGGCAGCGTGGCCTCATCATTTTTTGGATTCAGTTATGCAGATTAACAAAGACAAGCTTCCCGTTTTGCTCAGTGGAGAGAAAAAGAGGACGCCTGGGTTGTTTCATCATGTTGTCCATGACATACTTCCAAATATGTCTTTGGAGGAAAAGCACGAACATCTTCTGATGTCACAAAAATGGAGAAATTCCACCAAAAGCATAAGAAGCTGAGGCTTGATGGAGGCTGAGACTGATGCTGCAGAGCTCCACATGCTCCTGCACAGTTCGGTCTGTGACTCACACCGGTCAGGTGTGCTCACTGACCAGAAGCCTTTACTTTTGGATGAGGTAGACTAGCATTAGCAGGCTCGGGCTAACTATAGAAAAGATGTTCCCATCAGAGTGAGGTAGCTTTCTTTGGAAGTGAGCAGCTTTGGGTGGAAGGAGCTGAGTTAACTGGTTCACACGACTCTTCCTAATGGCTTGTAATAGAAAATAGTTTCTCATCACACCGTCACCTCTGGAAGGTGTTCACAAAGGCCGCTATGTTTCTTCTTTTCCTTACTGTAGAGGAATAAAAGGCAAAGTCAAGAGTTTGTCACCACAGAGTGACGAGACCGTCTCCGTCAGGGTCGAGTTTTTGGCTTCATGCGAGGTTTAAAGTCCACATCATCACGTGTCAGTTTATCAGTGGCGATCTGAGAGGTAGAATATTTTGGTTTACGCCTTCCACTGAAAAAGTGACAGAAATGTTTGTGGTGCGAGACAGGACACAATCTGTGGTGACAACGGTTTTCAAAGGCTTTCTTCACGTGCACAGGCACGTGCACAGGCAATAAAGGCAATAAGCTTTGGTTTGAGGGAGGGAGTGGCTACTCTCAGGTTATTAGCAGCAGGTCTGGGGACACTAATGGTATGACTGAGCCTAACAAACCAAAGGTGGTGCTCTTTGGTGGGAGGTTCCTAGTGAATGGCTGACTGCTGGAGGACAGGGCAGGGGTGTGGCTGTTATGACATCACTGACCAGTGTTAGCCAGTGCCTGAAGCGTGCAAACCTGACGAATGTTGATCAATGATAACCTGGCAGACCACCTGCTCACAGGACAGAAGAGCACAACAGGAAGGGGACAGAAGAGGACACGTCACAGATCAGAAGCATGCATGTGCACTGCATCGCTGTGAGGCTGCACAAACAAGTCAGGTTTTCTCTTTGAGAACTAGAATCATTCAACAAAGTCTGGCTAAACCTTCTGTTTAATGTTTGTAACTCTTTTTGCACAAGAAGCTTTTCTCCAAACGTTTTAAGTAGAATGAGAAAAGCTATTGAGCAGATGCTATTTTTTAACTGGATCCATGTGTTTCCATTCTGTGTAAGGATGAACCAAACCAGCTGCAGTCAGTGTGAAAGCTTCACAGTGGCAGCTGATCTAGTCTGCAGTCACGGTTCCACAGCTGTCTCACGAACTTTACACTTTATTAGGAAACCTCGTGACTTTGAAGAGGGACAAACAACTCCTCTTCATGTCAGCTGAGTTTGGTAGTTAACCTGACTCAGCCGTCTGTGGTGGATGATGGAGTTAAAAGCACTAACATGTGAGCACCTTTAAATGTGTCTTATTATTATTATTATGCATGAGGTAAGATAAAGCGTGTACCTGAGATTCTCCTCTGGGGAGGGCCTCTCCATCTTTAGGGATGCCAGTGTGCACTGGTTGGATCCTCGATGGAGACCAGCTGTCCTGAGTCCCTTTACTGCAAAACAGACTGCAAACCAGGCCCAGCTGTGAGTGCGTATGCTGCACTGAGCTACATGTGATCATCAGTTAACAGGGATGAACTCTATTTATAAAATGAGCCAAAGAAGAACAAGAGAACGTGCACAGTGCATGGATGCATACTTGCGACGGTATCCAAACATGAGGAAGAGAACACAGAAGATGATGCAGGCGGTGCCGATATGGATGCCGATGACAATGCTGCCCAGCGAGGCCTCTCCGTCCCTGCACTGACACAGACGGTCTCCTCCTGGAAACAAACCAAATATTACTGATGAACGTCCTCGTGGCTGAAACACAGCAGAGCCAGGTTCTGCCTCACTATCACTGCGCTCTTTGACAGCACCGTGAGCTCACATGTTTTTCAACTTAACCTGTCATAAATCATAAATCCTCATTTTTTCCTCGTGGTGCATCGTGCTTGTATTCTCATGAAGATTTGTCATATTACACGTTTATTTTGTTGTAGTTTGTACACATCCATGAATTAGTGCTGCAGGGTTAGTGGTGTCATTAGTTATTAAAGCTCTTTCTACCATTCAAATCTCTCACCAAACCTGCTTTTTTCAGTGTGTTTCCACAAATCGATTTTCATTTACTGATAATCGTTTGCAGTGTCTGCAGGAGCTGTTTGTTGCTGGAGTCGCAGACGTGTGCCGACACTCACCGGTGCTTTGGTCTCTCGCGCCCTCCTCTGCGAGTGACACCAGCCTCTTGGAGCAGTCGCTCTCTCCGTTCCCATTATAGGCAACCAGTTTGATTTCATACACTGCACCCGGTTCTAAAACAGATTCAGACGAGCTCAAACACAACGTTGTATAAAACTGAACAGAGGGAATAAAGGGACTGATGATGGACACAGATGTAAGACAGACAGGGCGGGACATTTTCAAAGGTGAGGACTGCTCAGAGTTTCATTTAATGTTGGATCTGGCTGTTGCTGAGTCGTGTGTTAGTGAAAAGTCTTACTGGTGAAGTGGTTAGTTTGCAGTACTGTGGTTACAGTGTGTCTATGTGCACACTTACCCAGGCTCGACATGGTGTGGGCGTTAACGTAACAGGGCAGCTGAAGCGGGCTCTGGTACTCAGCGTGGGGGACCCTGCGGTACGAAAGCCTGAAGCCCTCGACCATACCGGCCTTAGTGGGAAGTTCCCAGAGGACCTGTACGGCGCTGGAATTTAACACCTTGGTGAAGTAGGTAGGTGGAGCAGGCACTGCATGGAGGCAAAAGGACAGTGGTCAACTGGAAAAAGGCATTACTCACTGTGCTAAAGAAATGATAAAAACCAGTTTGGAAGACTGATCCCTGCTGGTCTCACTGTTTGGTGGTCTTACCGCCCCCTAAAGTAGTCACAGTCACAGTATGGGACTGCTGACTGGCTCCCATGGGCGAGTAGGCCTTCAGGTAAAGAGAGTAGGTGGTGGCTGGCTCCAGGTTGGTAACGTCGTGCTGAAAGTTGCCTTTACTGATGGCTTCCTGCAGCTCCAGACTGTCAGCCTCTAAATAACACACACACACACATTATGAGACTTAAGATCATAAGTTAATGGCAGCATGTGTGTGTGTGCTCACACTCACCTCCTATCTTGCGGATGTGCAGCACGTAGCCGATGATGCTCTCAGTGACGTTGGTGGGCGGCTGGTCCCAGCTGATCTGCAGGGCGTGCGTGGACACGGCTTTGGCCGTGAAGCCTCCTGGGGCATCGGGCAGATCCTTACCCTGCGCCACGGCCAGGCGGGCGCTGGCCTGGTTGGTACCGGCACTGTTCTCGGCAATGCACTGGTAGATAGCCTCGTCTTCCGAGCCGATACGGGTCAAAGCCAGAGTGCTGTAAGGACAACATACCCAACGAGTAAGCTGCTGTTACTTCACTGCGTGGGAAATGTGATGGTTCAGCAGTGAAAGCAAGTGTTAAACGTACTGCAGCTCCATCTGCTCTGCATCTAGCTGCTCTCACCTGTCAGTATTACTGTACTACTATATCTCTTGTATCTTCTCCATTGCAGAGTGACCACATGACTGCTAACACTGTGAGAAACACAACTTTGAGTAATGATTCTGTGTCCTGGAAAAATGCTTTAAAATACATTTAGATGAGGATGCAGATGAGCCTGAAGGACTGCACGTCAAAAGGTTCCAGTCAACAATCACAGAGGATTACGTTGGGATTTTACTCCTGGAATCAGTGGTGTTTATGGAAAATGTTGTAGTCTCCTGTGATGTTTCTGACACACTGTGACGGGGCTGAGCTCGGTGAGCGAGGACGGCACTGTCGCCTCACAGAAGGAGATGTTTTTGGTTTGAATGTCTCTGCGTGGAGACGGCACGTGCTCTGTATCTTTATGTGATCTCACTGTGACCGACACACACCGATCACATGAAGACTTCGGGGTCAGACGCTCTGGACACAGCGCTGTCACTCTGTGGGTCAAGTGTTAAAGCTAAAAAGGTTGAAGTATATCACAGATGGCATTTTTGCACTCCCTGACTCACATACCTGTTGTTATTGGTAAGCTTGATGTTGTGTCCAGGCATCAGGACCTTGCCATTCTTCAGCCAAATGAGATGAGGCTCAGGGACACCCTGCGCCACACAGGTGAACACAGCACTGCCCCCTGCTGGTTTGGATACAGACTGTGGCCACTGCAGGAACTCAGGAGGAGCTGAGGTGGAACAGACGGAGGTGAGACCGAGAGCAGACAGCAAAACAGAATCACAGCGTAAACCTGAAGCACATCCCGTCCACTGTATGAATGCACATCGGACAGCAGAGGAGCATCTGCCAGGCTGAAGAGCGTTTAAAGATCATTCTGCTTCATTACAATCTGGCTCTTATTTTATTAGCCTTAATGCACCGCACAGAAAAATGCTGCAAAAGCACACAAAACCAAAGGGAAGTGTTCGTGGGGAGATGTTAGCGTGACGGAAACCAAAACATGTGAAGGACGGCCTGAGACACCCTTTAGAGAAGCGGACGGTGCTGTGACGGTTCAGGTATCACCCTGTCCCTGTGTGTGTGGGGGGGGCATGCCTTACATGCCCAGTTATACTGAATAAACTTTATCAACCACCTGCACAGCTGTATTGACAGATTTACTGTTTGCTTATTGTTTTTCACGTGTTGGCCACTTGTGTGGTGTCCCGTTCCCTCCTGTTAACAGCAAACCTGATGTATGTGCACTAAAACATCACACCTTGCTGTTGTTGCTGTCCTGATACTTTATGCCTACATTGTTAATTATGCTTCCAAGTAATGAGGAACATAACGCACAGGGACACATTTTATTGAAAAATGTTAAGGTTAGTGGAAGCGTATTTTTTACTGCTGCTCTGCTTGTAAATGACTTATTCTGTCTCCTTCTGCCTCTCTGCCCTCCACGCCTACTCCTCCATCCAACTGTTTTCAGAGACATGTGTCCTTATTACTCCGGTCTAGGTCATGGGTCAAAGATCGCAGGTCATTCCCTCCCCCTTGCAACCCCCACCTGCCCCCTGTATTGTTGTCCTGCACGTTTTGTTTCCCCATATGTGGTCTTTGTCCCTGCATCCTGGCCACAGAACAACAGCTGATTTCAGCCGGACGATGGAAAGATTCACACATTTAAACTCCTCAGCTGACTCCACTACCACAAACACTGCAGACGTTTTCCAAAAGTGATTTTAGTGGAAACAGAACAAACTGAATTACAAACTAAATAAATGAATGAATACATCAGAGATGATGTATTGATAAATGATTTAGAGCGATGTGGAGCAGACAGAGCAGCTCAAACTGGCTCCAGTAGTAGCACAGTGAATATTTAACACACTATATTTTAAAATTTGAGAGACAAAAAGGACGTGAATACAAACACTGGTGTTTGAAAATGATACTTGTTAAAGACGAGGCTTCACGGCATGTTTAAACCTTTCTGAGAATACAAACCATCAAGTTTTCATTGTGTGTTAATTTGGGTTTTTTTTAATTAAACAACTTAATTGATCCGAAAATAACTGAATTCAGTTTTTTACTTAATTCTACTGATTGACTTTTATTTTCCCAAAGTTTCATTTTCAGCAGCCTGTGACTGAGAACAGCTAATGAGCATCATTAGACTCAGAATATGGACACGTGCAGGGTGATGGATGAAAGCACGTCCACCCCCAACTGCAAGTCAGTCGGCCTCGCTCAGTCCCTCCCCCACCGAAGAGCCGGGGGCACAGACCCCCCCTCACGCAGGGACAGGAGCCGTGCTAACTGAACACATCTTAGCTCACATATCTTACAGCTGGTTAACAATAAGTGTGACCACAGGTCTGAGCATTTATCCACATTACCTGTCATGTAAGTGTAACATGTAAACTACTTTCTAAATGCCGATCATAAATCTATCTGTACTGGACACAGACTACCTACTACACAGACACCTGACAGGCACAGTGAAGAAGTGTTGGACAGTCAGCGGTCAGTACTGAGGGGTGGGTGCTAAAGAGCACGTCAGCGGTCCCCGTACATCCTCACCTTGTACCACGAGGCGTCCGAGTGCAGTGCGCCTCATCCTGGTGCCGGGCCGGTTGGCAGCGCACACATACACACCAGAGTGCTGCAGGGATACGTCTGAGATCATCAGGTTCCCTGTCCCGAGAACCTGGATGCCCTCCACCCCAATGGAGCGCCCGTCTGATGGACACACGGACACAGAAATAGTTCATGAAATCAAACCTTTGTGGCTTGTCAATCTTTTTTTCACATTCTGCTGGGATGCTACAGGGCTACCTAGCCTGCTCCAGGAAACAATGGGCCTTGGGTTTCCTGTGGCGATACACTCCAAGATGGCGGTCTGATGGACCGTGATGGTCAGATTCTGAGGTCCTGACAGGATCACGGGCTCCTTGTAGGTTCTTGGAGTCCCACCTGGAAGGTGAGGAGACACAAAAAGAGAGTATGGAACCAATGACGTCGGGACGAGGAGTGTATAATGTGAGTGTAATACACAGCACGTAGTATACAGCTGTGTTTAGTATATAATGCACTGGTTTTACTCCCAGTGACTGTTGACGTAGCCAATCAGCAGATTCATGTGGAAGTATCACAGGCAGTGTATATGTGATATACGGTAAGGTCCCTACCATCACAGCCACGTGGAGCGGTCAGTGAGTACTTACATAGATGTGGGATTGTCCTTGTGGCTCTAAACTTGCAGCTTTGACATCACTGCATAAACCCTGCAGCACTGTTAACAGTGGAAGCGCCCTGCACACCTCAGATGTTATGAAATGTAGCATTAGAAACATTAGAAACATTAGAAACAACGTCGTGTTTGGGCTGAGGGCTGTTGCTGGGAACGACTCAGGTTGTGGTGACAGTTACATGGACACTCGTGTGATTGGAGTTCTACAGTCTCTGGTTACAGATCAAAGATGTGATCATGTACTCTTGGACTGTGCTCATGCAGGCGCTAACCCCCGCCGCTCATATCCCAGCCGTACTGTAACAGCTTGGGGATCACGAGTCCACCTACCAGTAACATTGAGCGTGGCTTCGTGGCTGTAACGAGTGTTGGCGATGTTGGTGGCAACACAGCGGAAAACCCCTGCATCCGCCTTTCTCACACCTGTCACCTGGAGGATGCCCATTGGTAGGAGAGTGTACCTGGACAGGTAAGAGAAGCTGAGTGAAGCTGAGGCACTAAACATCATTATTAATTACTGTCTTGTCCTATACAATTTCCTATTCTGTCAAATTACAAAAGAGGTGAAAGGAAGAAAAAAGCTCCCCGTCTTTCTTCTTAGAAGGAACGTCATTTATCTTTCCAATGAATTCTGCTTACACATGAACATTAGATGTAATGTGACTCAGGCTAACAGAAAAGCTACCAGAGCAGTTACATGTGGTCCTTTACACCACATATCACAGTCCACGATACATGTGTTGGTGTGTGTTGAGTCTGAGTTTACCTGCTGTCAGTGGTGTTGAGCAGCACTCGGTCTTTTTCCCATGTGATTCTGGCTTCAGGTACTCCATTGATCTGACACTGGAATCGAGCGACTCCTCCCTCGTCCACAGACATTGATGCAGGGTGTGTGTGGAACTTAGGAAGAGCTGGAGAGCCAATCACACAAAGAGAAAAACAGTGCACACAACTGTTGAACATCTCTAAAGTCTGTGGGGAGTCAGGCAGCAGGACATGTGTGGACTGTGTCTGTGATTAGAAATAGCTTTATGATCTATTTAATGGTTTTTCAGCCTTTCTTACTGTAAGACTGACCTTTTCACATGCAGCTTGTATGCTAACCATGTTCCTGTGAGTAATATAAATTTGGTGCCCACACACAACCATGCTGGGCTGCTTTGAAATGGGGCCATAACCAATAAGGCGGAATTCAATAGATATGCCCTGTAAATGAGATAGCATCACCATGGCAACTCCTTGCATTAAAGCAAGACCACCTCAAGATAATAAGCTATAATTCTGCTGGTTTAACCATAAACTCTGTGTTTACTGGTTAGAACAAAGGCGTGAGCTCCAGGAGGAGGAGTGTACACTGATGCACGATGTGTGTGTGCGCGTGTGTGTGTGTGTGTGTGTGTGTGTGTGTGAGTGTGTGTGTGAGTGTGTGTGTGTGTGTGTGTGTGCGCGTGCATATGGGACAAAAAAAGTCAAAGTACCTTTGACAGAGAAAGGTCAAAGTGCACTGACTGCAGCAGAGCCTCCGACGTTGACACTGAAATTCTTGGGTTTTCTTTCCTTCTCTGACTGCTTCGCTTTAACTAAGATACATTAAACCAGCACTGCAACAGCTGGGAAATCTAATGTGACGTTGGGTGTCTCAGCATCTTATCAAACACATCAACATTGCTGTGTAACACAACATTAGTGGTCTTAAAAACCTAAATCTGGGTTGCTTTGTTTAACCCGCCAGATCAGAATGCTCCTCCTCAGTGAGCATGCTCAGACCACCCAGCACCACCTTCCTGCACCTAAATGTGTTTTCCTAACATCTCAGCTGCTAAAGCTGTGTGTGTTGCTGAAGTATGTGGAGGTTATAACATTCTTGTCACTTACATGCGAGGTGGACTTTGGCCTTGCGGCTGACGAGCAGGCCGTAACGGTTCTGTGCAGCGCAGTCGTACTCGCCCATGTCTGCATCGCTGCCCTCTCTGCGTTTCTGGAAGCTCTTTATTAGCAGCGTGCCATTCTCTTGCACTCGGACCCGTGGGGTACTGGGTACGGGCGCTCCGTTCTTGCGCCACGTAATTGCGATGGGTTCCTCACCCTGGACCTGACAGTCCAGCATGAGTGGCCGATCCCTCACCGCAATCACGTCCGTGGGTTCTACCAAGAAAGAAAGCTCAGAGGCCCAGCAGCTGCCTGCAGACAGAGGAAAGACAAAGCTTTTACTGTCATTTATTTATTCTGTAAATAAAATGTATTTTAACTATAATTTCCAACCCAATACATATCCTTTGTGGATGTGCTGGGAAGTTTTAGAGGGGCCAAAACATCTTATTTATATTTATACAGACGGTCCTCTGAGGTGGGCTCACTGTAGTGCATTTTTATGACATTGTAACAGGAAGCATAAAAGAAAATAAAGTAAACATAAAGTGAAACTATCTGGATGCTGTGTGAGCAGGTGATCACCTGCTGTATGGCTGTAAAGCAGCGTCTTTCCCAGTCATCTCTACTTACTATCAAAACAATGTAACTGCCTCTGGATGCAGGCTGGCTGGAGGAGAACTGGAGGTCTGATGGTGTCCTATTGTAAACTATCTGAAACAGAGGCTGTCACCACTTCCTGACTCGAATTATAGCTGAATAATATCCAAATGATCACACACACAGCTCTAACTCGATAGATGACAGATGAGGATTTGTGGCCTGTGATGATTTTATTGCAGTCACAGTGGAGGCTGAATGCCACTGAGCTGTGGAGGAGAACACTGGTGGGGTCGCTGGGGTCAAGTTGGGAGACCCTCCATTGAAGCAGGGCCCAGTAGAGACAATGGCATTGTGACCATGCTTATTTGCACCCAACCCCCAGTTATTTCTTCTTGTTGGCCAACACACAACCAGGGCACCATCTGCCCTTCTTATGCTCCCCTCCACCCATCGACTGTCATTCATATCTGTGTCTGAGGTGACTTTCCCATGCTCCCAGATCTCCTTCCTCGCCGTGTCCCGTCTCTGCGGTGACCTCGGGAAACCTCAGTCTTTGTTGTTTTCTTTCAGCCTTCAGAACATTGAACCCTTGCATTGGCCGCCCTCTGTCCGGCTGTGAAGCATTAGCATTAACTGCACTTGAACTTGCAACATATCTCATCATTGTCACCGAGGATTCTCGTAACCGGCTGGACTAAACATGCAATACAACCGGCCACAGTGACAGCCCACACAGCAGCCTGAATTTGAACTTTAGTCTGTTTTGGTATTTAATTGCAGTTCAGTGTGTTTAATTTGTCAGTGTACGTTTATATTCTCACAGATTTTGAGTTTTCATCTAACACAGGTAACATATAAGTGCAGAAAGCTCTTCCTGTCTATCATCATTCAGCAGATATGTCAAAAAGAAGAAGCTGCAGAACTCAAGTCTTTACTCGTTTATTCAACGTGTAACGTCCAGCATCTGCACCTTGTAGTGAGGATGAGTCACAACAGAAACTCGACATCACTAAAACAGAAGACGAAAAGTTCCCAGTGTCCAAGCTCAGACTGTGCGTCCACTGTGGGATCGTGTTTGCGTCACGTCAGCGTGCTTGAATGTAACCTGCAGTGGGAGCATTAACGTGCTGTTGCTAACATGACTGACTCTGTCCCAGGTCACTCAGTCACTCAGTCATGACCTCGGGTCCTGTTCACTGAAGCACAAACATGTCATAGACTGTATCATAACATAGTTTGGTAATATTACATATAAAGTGGACATGTTTGCTGCAGTTCCTCTGCACATGAACAACCCTGTGATGTTACTGGCGTTCAGGTTTTATCAGAGTCAGATTTTAAACCTTCCACGGAGCTGCTGCCCGTCCTCATGATCTCTGTCGCTGCTCTGACTGATGTGCTGAATCCAGAAACGAGCGTCCGCCCTCATGCTAATGAGAAATCTCTCCCTCAGCAGATGCTCTTAGCAGATACGACTGTGGCTCTTCGGGTCAGCTGTCTCGGGGGGGTAACAGCCCCTCTGAGATCCACATCTCTCAGGCCTAGTGGGGGCTCGCACCTTCTGTGGGTTTAATTATTGAACACAGTGTCTGAGGCTGTGATATCTAATAGTAAGTATTATAAGCTATGTCTTAATCAGACTGCTGAAGGCCTGTCACAGAAGACCAATGAGGAGTGCCAACAGCACCTGAGAACATGTGTATGAAAGTGATCAGTGTGGGGTCAGCCTTCAGATACCACGACCCACTGTGACAGGACTAAACTTTATCTGAGCCTCGACCAGAAGACGCCTGAGTCTCACACTTTGGTCAAAGCTGAGTTTTGATCTCATCTGTGGGAGAAAAGTCTCCGAACGTTGTCTGTTCGTTTGTTCACAGTCAGTGAGTCATAGACCACAGCGTTTCCACATGCAGTCTCTGTGCTGTCGTCACAGAGACAAACCCACTGTAATCATCTAGCTGAGGTGGTGACACCTCCATGTGCTGTTTGTAACCTTTGAAGCATCCGAGTCATCAGCAGCTGTCTAACTTCGTGTGGTCCGGTGTGCACCAGCAGTGTGCACCATCACCAGCAGCTCTTTATGAATATGATGGTAAATAGTGTCCTGTGTTTGTCCAGCAGACTGGTCTCTCCTTTATACCAGAACAGCCTCAGTCTGAGGTGAGCATGCCCCCCCACAGGCATCATCCAGCCCCCTTAATGTCACCTTTGTGTCACATTGTTTCACACTGTACAGTTAACATGAGGTCTTTGTCCGTGTGGACGTGACAGAATATCAAATACAGTAATATTTTGTATAAACTGTTATTAGAAACATGTCCATTGTTGTTATTGAGCTTCATATCAGCAAGAAGCTGGATAAATATCACCTGATCATCTGTCGAGAAGGAAGTGAAACAGGATTCAATAACTCTTTTTTTTCACTCCTCGATACGTAAACCAAGTCACGTGGAGCCAAACGGCCTTTTAATAGCATTTCCTACACGACCTTCTGTATATCGTTTACATTATGAACATAAACTGAACAAAACAAAGAAAAGTAAACACGCTTACATCATCACAAAGAGACGTGAAGCACTGAGCTGACTGAACCAGAGGATTCATATGAGGTGAGCTCTGTGCCCTGAGCGGCCGACACACAGAAGCAGGACGATGAACTACAAAGACTTTAATAATTATAAGATGAAGGCTGCAGTCAAACTGAGGTCGCAGCATCACAGACTGCTGAGTTCAATCTGTGAACTTAATGAGATTTTTTAAGGGAGGAGGTTGTCCAGCAACCCCCACACTAGCACCCCATACTTGTGACCTCAAGCCCTTCAAGGGCCGCGAGAGTCAGAGGTGCAGAGGATGGATATGTAGATGAGGGTTGGGGGGTTGGTACCCCAGCCTGAGCGACCCACCCGGCCTTCTGCTGCTATTGTTTAACAAGACTGCTGCCCCTGAACTTCACACGTCTCTCACCAGCCCCCCAAAGCCCCTAATTTATAGTACAAACACACAATCAAAGTTTTGCCTCCAAACACTGACAACATGGATTTTACTAGATGTGACTGCAGGGTTTTTAGGAACTGTTCCCCTCAGATGCTAAACATGAACATGCTGAGGCCTTTTTCCTTCATCACAGTGAAGCAGACATAAAATCTACAGTGCACTCCAGCTGTTGTTGTGATTTGGCACTATATAAATACAACTGCATTCAAAGCCTTGAGTTTGTATTTAAACTGTGGTTTTCCAATGTTGTTTAAAATGTGAGGCCAAAAGAGATGTTGGTGGAGTCCATCACTGAGTCAGAGGGCGAGTCTGTGTGAATGACACATGGTGCAGTAAGAGCTTTGAGGGCATATAATTTACCAAACTCAGCAACACCAGAAGACGAGCAGAGGAGACAGCTAGAGTACGATCACAGAGCAATCCACAGTTCAGCAGAACAGCCTCACAACATTTAACCGAGTGAGGATCGGCGTCGACGTCGTGAATCAAAATGTTCTCATATAACCTCAGTGGAGTCCTTAAACTCCACTCAGTGTACGCTTATGTGACATGAAAAGTGTCTAAACCGTACAGTGGATTTCAAAGTTAGCACCAGATTAAATTAACCTGCTGAGGTTACCTATGTGTAGCCTAATCCTGAGGCCTCTGCATCCAAGGGCTCGATTTTTAATAGGAAGTCAATCAATAAGCTTCAGCTTGTAGTCACATTTGATAAGCTTTGTGTTCACACATGAAGGCTGCAGTAAGCTTTGTTTACTCCAACACAACAGTGCTCATCAGACTGAACACGATGATGATGATGATGCACCTCTACAAAATAAATGCATTCTTTGATTTGAAATCAGGAGACTTGAAATACGCAGGAAGCTGAATCTCCTGGTTGTCCTGCTTCGTGTTATAAACTCGACACAAACAGAAATGCAGTGACGTGTTTCAGCTTCAGCAGCTTCATTCACATCTGTGGATATCTTCCAAAATGATTGTGTTTTAGACAGGAAGAGATATTTTACTGTGAAAGGGAGGATTAACTGTATAACAAGAGGTACGTGTCAAGTCCATCGTCTGAGCTGAAAACATCAGCAGCAGATCTGATCCAGGAGCAGCGCGACAGAGACGAGGGACAAAGCTTTTTAAAACCTCATTATGGCCCAATGTCAGGCTTTCAACTGAAGCTGCAATGACGCTGTTTCATGTCATGATGCACAGACACACGACCTGCTGGTAGAAAGAGTTTGTGTGCTCGTTACAAGCAGCCTCTCACACGGCGATGCTGAAGCTGAAAGACGACTTTGCAGCCTTTCATCTGCTGTCTCTGAGACTAAGTGGCACAGCTGTGCTACTGTACTGCATAGAAATATGCAAAACAAGCCAACCAGTAAATGAGACTAACTGGGCCCACGAAGGCGTCCGTGCACGGTGGCAGGGCACGCTGCGGTGCTGTAAACTTAGCCTGAGCTCTCCAGAGATTGAGATGTTAGCATTTGTATGTTTCACTTCAGGAAACAGAGCCACCGCACACCCATTGTTGTGGATTAAACCAGTGGGAGCGTGAGGGGGTGGAGGGCGGAGGAGGATTACCTTATAGTCACATATCTTTAATAAAGGCTCAATGTGAGCGCAGACTGCTGCAGTGTTATGGAGATGAAGGTGTAGGGGTGAGGTCAGTGAAGACTGAGCACTTCTGGAAGGCTATTGTCCTTCTGCACCCCCCACCCCCTCACAGACTGCTCTGGTGACCCAGAAAGCCGACCCCCTCCACAGGGTCAGAGGTCACTGACTCTCAGCTCGTTCTGTGTCTGAGTTAAGGACAGAAATCAAACTGCTTTGAACCTGCTGTGCTTTCCCCAAAAACAACCTTTTTCTGCCTCCAGCTCTGCAGGTTTCTGCATCACGACTAAATATCAATGAAAACTTCATTTTTTCTTTTAGATTTTCAGTTTTATTTGAATGTGTAGAAAAACAGATGTGTGACATGTGTGTGCTGTGAATAGAAAGAGCTGATGTTTGTTAGTGGAATATTAATAATCACACCCAA
This sequence comes from Copadichromis virginalis, assembly GCF_057382275.1. Taxonomy (NCBI): domain Eukaryota; kingdom Metazoa; phylum Chordata; class Actinopteri; order Cichliformes; family Cichlidae; genus Copadichromis; species Copadichromis virginalis. The sequence goes on from NC_140638.1 coordinate 36,643,650, forward strand.
ATTACTCTGCAGAGTGGAGACGAACCCCATTAACCCCACCCCCACCACACCACCCAAACTGATATCCATTCAACGCTGAACCATCAGCATTGAAAATGTGTTGATTGGAGGAAAAGTGGGATAATTTACATCAAATCTGAAACAAGTTTAGTTATATCATCGGTTTATTATCGTCTGACAGGCTCGTGTTCCACAACAATACAGATATTTACTGTATTTATTATAAAGGATATTAATATTGTGATGTTTTATAAAATGCTGTCGATCTTTTGCATTGAGTCACTTCCACACTCACCAGCTTTGAGTGGGATAATCCACCGGTCTGTTTCCACACCGTGTGACTCTCGTGTCCACCTGCAGCCTGTGCAGGTCTTTATGAAACTTAAGGACAAACTAACAGCAGCACTTACCGATGAGCATACTTGTTTATCAAATGACAAAATGTTCTGCCCATTAATCACCATGAAACTGAACTAATATCAGTGTACAAACTCACAGAGCAGCAATCACACCATAATGTGTGAATATGTGCCAGTGCAGGTGAAGAGAGGTCTACTCACTGAAACTGTAGAAGGCTGTGAGCCAGCTGAGGAAGGTCACTAGTTTCATTCTGGTCTCCAGCGTCCTCGCTGTTAAAGCTTCTCACCCCGCGAAACCCCAAAATCCAAAAGAGGAAAAAGTCAAGCGGACAGCCAGTTCCTTCTGTGCTCTCCTGCTCCGTGCGCTCTTTGGTAGCATAAACGGACACGTTCTGTGTCAGATCATTGCTCTTCTTCTGTCCTTCTCAGCATTCAGCCTCCACAAGGTTCATGTTCAAAGCTACTCTGAGCATCGGGCGAGGAAGAGACCTCAGCGTGGACAGAGCTCATTAGTTATTCTGCTTCATTGTTGTCAGTGAATGGACACTGACACCGAGGTTTGTGGCAGGTTTGCGTCCTACCAACCAATCACAGCCCCAGAACAACAGAAGGGTGGTAGCTCAGCCCGGGAGCCGTGATTGATAATCGTTTACAGAGAGCTCTTCTGGTTGGCCGCTGCCTGATGGACCAGCTGTGGCCTGAGCCAGAAACCCCTCGCAGGCTGGCTGGAGTTGTGATCCTGGGATACTTCCACCGGACATAAAGAATCGAGTGGAAAATACTCACAGGATTCACAGGAAATATTGTTCCCATGACGAACATGTTTGTGCAGACTGGAAACTTTTAGCACACGACTTTTTTAATTGGCTGAGCTTTGCTCCAGTCAGGCTACAAACATATTAGGTGAAATGTGACAGTTGTTACTTCGACCTTTACAGTTTTTTTTAATTGGTTTGGCGCAGTTTTCACAAGCAATTGGTACATTTTCAAAACTCTTAGTACTTATATCACAACAGATCATCAAAAGTGCACGTTTGTCAAACATTTCAGCATATTTTCAATTGTGTCAGTACAATACACATTATGACAAAATATCCTTTTCACTACACAAAATAAGTGTTTCATCTAAATAAATGTTTTGTTCACAGTTACTGCTTTTCATAATGTTATCACTATCAAATTTTTGATTTGCATCTCTTATTATTCAGTTTAATACATTTGTCTATCATTTAATTCAACTGATCTTAATGTTCGATCAATTAATCATCCATTATGTCCATGGATTTTCAACTTGACTGATTGTTCTCTGGTCATTTGTAAGTTACACATTGCTGCAAGAGCTTTCAATCTAGAAATACTAATTGCTAATTGTTTCCCCCTGATGATCACAATTAGTTACCATATAAGTAGAACTGTGTTTGAGACTTTGCACTGTTCAAATATGGAGCAGGATAGACTCGTAGGGAGAGGAAACCTTCATCGAAGAGGTGGTGGTGCTGCTCCTCGACAGAGAGGTGGACACAGACAAGGAGAAAGAGGTGGTGGTGCTCTTCGACAGAGAGGTGGACACAGACAAGGAGAAAGAGGTGGTGGTGCTCCTCGACAGAGAGGTGGACACAGACAAGGAGAAAGAGGTGGTGGTGCTCCCCGACAGAGAGGTGGACACAGACAAGGAGAAAGAGGTGGTGGTGCTGCTCGACAGAGAGGTGGACACAGACAAGGAGAAAGAGGTGGTGGTGCTCCTCGACAGAGAGGTGGACACAGACAAAGAGAAAGAGGTGGTGGTGCTCCTCGACAGAGAGGTGGACACAGACAAGGAGAAAGAGGTGGTGGTGCTCCTCGACAGAGAGGTGGACACAGACAAAGAGAAAGAGGTGGTGGTGCTCCTCGACAGAGAGGTGGACACAGACAAGGAGAAAGAGGTGGTGGTGCTGCTCCTCGACAGAGAGGTGGACACAGACAAGGAGAAAGAGGTGGTGGTGCTCCTCGACAGAGAGGTGGACACAGACAAGGAGAAAGAGGTGGTGGTGCTCCTCGACAGAGAGGTGGACACAGACAAGGAGAAAGAGGTGGTGGTGCTGCTCCTCAACAGAGAGGTGGACACAGACAAGGAGAAAGAGGTGGTGGTGCTCCTCGACAGAGAGGTGGACACAGACAAGGAGAAAGAGGTGGTGGTGCTCCTCGACAGAGAGGTGGACACAGACAAGGAGAAAGAGGTGGTGGTGCTCCTCGACAGAGAGGTGGACACAGACAAGGAGAAAGAGGTGGTGGTGCTCCTCGACAGAGAGGTGGACACAGACAAGGAGAAAGAGGTGGTGGTGCTCTTCGACAGAGAGGTGGACACAGACAAGGAGAAAGAGGTGGTGGTGCTCCCCGACAGAGAGGTGGACACAGACAAGGAGAAAGAGGTGGTGGTGCTCCTCGACAGAGAGGTGGACACAGACAAAGAGAAAGAGGTGGTGGTGCTCCTCGACAGAGAGGTGGACACAGACAAGGAGAAAGAGGTGGTGGTGCTCCTCGACAGAGAGGTGGACACAGACAAGGAGAAAGAGGTGGTGGTGCTGCTCCTCAACAGAGAGGTGGACACAGACAAGGAGAAAGAGGTGGTGGTGCTCCTCGACAGAGAGGTGGACACAGACAAGGAGAAAGAGGTGGTGGTGCTCCTCGACAGAGAGGTGGACACAGACAAGGAGAAAGAGGTGGTGGTGCTCCTCGACAGAGAGGTGGACACAGACAAGGAGAAAGAGGTGGTGGTGCTCCTCGACAGAGAGGTGGACACAGACAAGGAGAAAGAGGTGGTGGTGCTCTTCGACAGAGAGGTGGACACAGACAAGGAGAAAGAGGTGGTGGTGCTCCCCGACAGAGAGGTGGACACAGACAAGGAGAAAGAGGTGGTGGTGCTCCTCGACAGAGAGGTGGACACAGACAAAGAGAAAGAGGTGGTGGTGCTCCTCGACAGAGAGGTGGACACAGACAAGGAGAAAGAGGTGGTGGTGCTCCTCGACAGAGAGGTGGACACAGACAAGGAGAAAGAGGTGGTGGTGCTGCTCCTCAACAGAGAGGTGGACACAGACAAGGAGAAAGAGGTGGTGGTGCTCCTCGACAGAGAGGTGGACACAGACAAGGAGAAAGAGGTGGTGGTGCTCCTCGACAGAGAGGTGGACACAGACAAGGAGAAAGAGGTGGTGGTGCTCCTCGACAGAGAGGTGGACACAGACAAGGAGAAAGAGGTGGTGGTGCTCCTCGACAGAGAGGTGGACACAGACAAGGAGAAAGAGGTGGTGGTGCTCTTCGACAGAGAGGTGGACACAGACAAGGAGAAAGAGGTGGTGGTGCTCCCCGACAGAGAGGTGGACACAGACAAGGAGAAAGAGGTGGTGGTGCTCCTCGACAGAGAGGTGGACACAGACAAAGAGAAAGAGGTGGTGGTGCTCCTCGACAGAGAGGTGGACACAGACAAGGAGAAAGAGGTGGTGGTGCTCCTCGACAGAGAGGTGGACACAGACAAGGAGAAAGAGGTGGTGGTGCTCCCCGACAGAGAGGTGGACACAGACAAGGAGAAAGAGGTGGTGGTGCTGCTCGACAGAGAGGTGGACACAGACAAGGAGAAAGAGGTGGTGGTGCTCCTCGACAGAGAGGTGGACACAGACAAAGAGAAAGAGGTGGTGGTGCTCCTCGACAGAGAGGTGGACACAGACAAGGAGAAAGAGGTGGTGGTGCTCCTCGACAGAGAGGTGGACACAGACAAAGAGAAAGAGGTGGTGGTGCTCCTCGACAGAGAGGTGGACACAGACAAGGAGAAAGAGGTGGTGGTGCTGCTCCTCGACAGAGAGGTGGACACAGACAAGGAGAAAGAGGTGGTGGTGCTCCTCGACAGAGAGGTGGACACAGACAAGGAGAAAGAGGTGGTGGTGCTCCTCGACAGAGAGGTGGACACAGACAAGGAGAAAGAGGTGGTGGTGCTGCTCCTCAACAGAGAGGTGGACACAGACAAGGAGAAAGAGGTGGTGGTGCTCCTCGACAGAGAGGTGGACACAGACAAGGAGAAAGAGGTGGTGGTGCTCCTCGACAGAGAGGTGGACACAGACAAGGAGAAAGAGGTGGTGGTGCTCCTCGACAGAGAGGTGGACACAGACAAGGAGAAAGAGGTGGTGGTGCTCCTCGACAGAGAGGTGGACACAGACAAGGAGAAAGAGGTGGTGGTGCTCTTCGACAGAGAGGTGGACACAGACAAGGAGAAAGAGGTGGTGGTGCTCCCCGACAGAGAGGTGGACACAGACAAGGAGAAAGAGGTGGTGGTGCTCCTCGACAGAGAGGTGGACACAGACAAAGAGAAAGAGGTGGTGGTGCTCCTCGACAGAGAGGTGGACACAGACAAGGAGAAAGAGGTGGTGGTGCTCCTCGACAGAGAGGTGGACACAGACAAGGAGAAAGAGGTGGTGGTGCTGCTCCTCAACAGAGAGGTGGACACAGACAAGGAGAAAGAGGTGGTGGTGCTCCTCGACAGAGAGGTGGACACAGACAAGGAGAAAGAGGTGGTGGTGCTCCTCGACAGAGAGGTGGACACAGACAAGGAGAAAGAGGTGGTGGTGCTCCTCGACAGAGAGGTGGACACAGACAAGGAGAAAGAGGTGGTGGTGCTCCTCGACAGAGAGGTGGACACAGACAAGGAGAAAGAGGTGGTGGTGCTCTTCGACAGAGAGGTGGACACAGACAAGGAGAAAGAGGTGGTGGTGCTCCCCGACAGAGAGGTGGACACAGACAAAGAGAAAGAGGTGGTGGTGCTCCTCGACAGAGAGGTGGACACAGACAAAGAGAAAGAGGTGGTGGTGCTCCTCGACAGAGAGGTGGACACAGACAAGGAGAAAGAGGTGGTGGTGCTCCCCGACAGAGAGGTGGACACAGACAAAGAGAAAGAGGTGGTGGTGCTCCTCGACAGAGAGGTGGACACAGACAAGGAGAAAGAGGTGGTGGTGCTCCTCGACAGAGAGGTGGACACAGACAAGGAGAAAGAGGTGGTGGTGCTCCCCGACAGAGAGGTGGACACAGACAAGGAGAAAGAGGTGGTGGTGCTCCCCGACAGAGAGGTGGACACAGACAAGGAGAAAGAGGTGGTGGTGCTCCCCGACAGAGAGGTGGACACAGACAAGGAGAAAGAGGTGGTGGTGCTGCTCCTCGACAGAGAGGTGGACACAGACAAGGAGAAAGAGGTGGTGGTGCTCCTCGACAGAGAGGTGGACACAGACAAGGAGAAAGAGGTGGTGGTGCTCCCCGACAGAGAGGTGGACACAGACAAGGAGAAAGAGGTGGTGGTGCTCCCCGACAGAGAGGTGGACACAGACAAGGAGAAAGAGGTGGTGGTGCTCCCCGACAGAGAGGTGGACACAGACAAGGAGAAAGAGGTGGTGGTGTTCCTCGATAGAGAGGTGGTCTTCAGAGAAATATAGGCAGAAGACAACGCACCATCATCTCTAATGAAGTCCGGGCCATCATTGTTGACCATGTGGTTAACAGAGGCTTTACCATGGCTGAGGCTGCCAGGTTGGTACAGTCTAATTTACAAAGGTCAACTGTCAGCTCTATCATCAGAACCTTTCGCCAAGAAAACCGGTATGTCTGCTATAGCAACTTCACTTCTAAAATATAGTACTCTATTGTATAGATGAACAACATGTAATTGTCAGTTTACAGTAATGTAATTTGTAATACTTCAATATTGACAGTATATGATTGTCCTCAGAATTAACAGGAGACAACCTGGTGGTGGTCGCCCACGTGTTTTGAAGGACCAGCAGGTGTTGGCTGTGGTGGAAATGGTCAGGGCAAGGAATGACATACGGCTGTCTGAAATCAAACAGGCTATTGAGAACAACAATGACACCTTTGCCAATGTGCCATCAATTAGCCTTCCAACGATTGCCCGGCTTTTGAAGAAGCACCAGGTTTCCATGAAACAAATTTACTTGGTTCCTTTTGAGAGGAACAATGTCCGGGTGAAACAACTGCGTTCAGAATATATTCAGGTACAACACTAAACTGGCATGCAATTACTGTAACAGTACTGACAACTACTAGTTGTAAAAAAAACTAACTAAATTATCATTTTAGAGGGTGATGGAGCTGGACGCTGCTGCGAATCATCACAAGTATATTTTTGTTGATGAGGCCGGTTTCAATCTGGCAAAAACTAGACGCAGAGGACGTAACCTTATTGGACAAAGGGCTACCATCCAAGTCCCTGGACAACGTGGAGGAAACATCTCAATGGGTGCAGCTATATCTGAAGATGGTGTGGTAGGCTGTAGACCAGTTCTAGGGTCATACAACACTGAACACCTGATAGTTTTTTTTAAATGAACTGGAGCAGGCCTGCCATCCCCATGAGCATGTCTCCCTTCTTCAAGCCATGTGTGAAGCTTGTGGTGATATAACTGCTGAGCAATGTCAAGCCTGGATTCGTCATGCCAGGAGATTTTTCCCACGGTGCCTGAACAACGAAGACATCCACTGTGATGTTGATGAAAATTTATGGCCCAATGTTAATGACCGGCTTGATTAATTGTGTAAAAGTGATGAAAATAAAATACAAAATATATTGTGCTTATGTAAATGACTTGTTGTTTTTTCTCCCTTTTTCGTGTGTGTGTGTGTGTGTGTGTGTGTGTATATATGTATGTGTGTATATATGTGTGTGTATATATGTATGTGTGTATATATATATATATATATACATATATATATATATATATGTATATATATATATATATATATATATATATATATATATATATATACACACACACACACACACACACACACACACACACACACGCACACATGCTGCTTTCATAGATGCAGTGTACACTTTCACACTGTTCTGCTGAAATATTTAAAAAGAGAATGTCTCTTTAAGATATTTACATGGCTTTAAGCATTGAAGCTGCCATAGGGACCAATGCAACAGTATCTTTGTCTCTGTCTCTCTAGTCTGGAGATTTATTTGCTATTGTCTTCCCAGGGATAGTTGTCCCATCAAATTCACCCCAAAATCAGACTGATAAAATGGTCAGACTCTAGTGTGTTAACATTCATGCTTAGACACAAGATTAGATACGTTTAGAGAAAGAGAATGAATAAGATTTGTTCGGGTGGATTTCTAGGACAACAACCTCTCGTCTCTAAAAACAACAGGACAGCATGTTTGCTGTCCTTTGGACAGACAAGACCAAAGTGAAGATGTTTGTCCATAATTCACAGCAGCTGTTAGTACGGCAATGGAAACATGATTTCTGCAGCTTGCAGTCACTGGGTCAACCAATGACAGGGTCATTTACAGTTTTTTACAGACGCTAGGACACATTTCTCAATACTTAGGTCACGTTTGCAAACCTCCTCACACAGTGAGCACAACAGAAGTCTATGTGGGCTAAACTGAGGACCAGTTATCATTGTTTTGGCACAAAATGCATTCAATGACTACATCTCTCAAATTTCATGAATTATTTTCTCACTCAGACACAACAACTGCCAAAAATCTTTGTACGTACAGGACATTTTGCATGTGCTTACATACTGTTTTCAAAACTGTTAAACTTATGGCCAAAACAATAACACAATGCAAAACTTGAAAAGACAGCAAAATGCAACAGCAATATTTTAGTGAAACATATTTTAAATCTAAAAATGCAGTTTAACCAGCCACAGCTGATTCTCATTGTAGATGAACATCTACACAGGTGTTACTCCTTCAATTTCATTACAAAAGGAGACAACTGCTGAATAGGTTTGCTTTGTGATGTGAACATGGACCCAGCCAGAAATGGAGAAGTGGCTGAAAGAGGAAGAAGAGTGGCTGGGAGGGGGCGAGGAATACGTATGCATGGTGGAAGAAGAATAAGAGGAAGATCAAGAGCTGTAGTCTCAGATGAGATCAGAGCTACTGTAACTGATCATGTAGTAAATCATGGTCACTCAATGAGAGGCTGGTCAGAGAGTGCAGCCAAATCTGCAACGCTCTACAGTGGCATCTATTGTTAGAGTTTTCCGGCAAACCAACAGGTAACTTGAATTCTGCAGGGGCATTTGCACATTTCAGAAGTAAATAAGCTTTTGTGTAATTGTTGTTGCATTCCTGCTTAGGACTCAACGGTTACCTCACACAGGAGGGAGAGGACGGATGTTCACTGATGTGCAGGAAACTGCCATTGTTGATATGGTCATCAGAAACAATGGGATAAAACTCACTGAAATTAGACACAGAGTCTTGGCAGACAACGTTACCTTCGCAAATATTCACAGTGTAACAACAATTTCTAGAGTCCTGAAAAACATCAGGTCAGGATGAAGCAGTTGTACACTGTGCCTTTTGAGAGGAACTCTGAACATGTCAAGCAACTCAGGAACCAGTATGTCCAGGTAAGATCAGAATACAGATCTGTTTTTGAACAAAACCAAACACACAAAGACAACTTTTACAAATTTACTACTGTAACAGCTCATGTTGCCTTGTGGATTTATGTTAGAGAGTCATGGAGATTGAAGGCAGGCAAACACACCACATTTTCTTCTTTGTGGATGAGGCAGGTTTCAACTTGGCCAAAGCACGGCGACGAGGGAGGAATGTGATTGGGAAGAGAGCCACAGTGAATGTCCCGGGCCAGAGGGGTGCCAACATCACAATGTGCGCAGCAACATCCACTGATGGACTGCTGCTACACAGACCACTGATTGGGCCATACAACACTGAACGGCTCCTTGCGTTCCTGCATGATCTCTATGGAAGGGTTGTGCTCAGTGAGGAAAGGGATGCGGAGAGAAGGAATCGGCCAACATTTATAACTGTATGGGACAATGTGGCATTTCATCACTCCCGTGCAGTCACCAAGTGGTTTGCAGCCCATCCCAGAATGGAGTCTCTTTTCCTCCCACCTTACTCTCCATTCCTCAACCCCATAGAGGAATTCTTTTCCTCATGGCGGTGAAAGGTTTACGACCATCATCCACATGATCAAATGTCCCTCCTGGATGCAACGAATGCTGGATGCCTGGAGATATCAGCAGAAGATTGCCAGGGATGGATCAGGCATGTCAGGAGATTCTTTCCTAGGTGTGTTGCCCTAGATGACATGATGTGATGTGGATGAGAACCTGTGGCCAAATGGAGGAGACCGAGTAGATTAGCATTACTATTGTATGTGTATCAGTGGATGGTGTGTATACAAATTCTTGTATTTTGGGATTACTTAGTGCAAAAACATAAAAATACATAAACAAATATTAACGAATTCTGCATGATGTCTGATTCATTCCAGTAACATATATTGAAATTATAAACAGAGATGTGTCCTTGTTTCACACAAGAAAACACTGTGTAATGCTACATGTTGTTAGTGTTTTTAGGTCATTGTTTTGTGGGTGACAAAGTGTGTTTGTCGGCTGTCAACCTTTGCTAGTGTTCTGGAAGAATGAGTTTATTTGAGACCTGAATGAAGTGTTTTGGTAGTTGTAGTGCATTTTGAATGTGAAATGAACTGCTTTGCCAAGCTGACGGTCAGTTAGGAGGATTGTGTGAAGAGTTTTGCAAAAGTGACCTAAGTATTGAGAAATGTGTCCTAGCGTCTGTAAAAAACTGTAAGACTATACTAGTGACACGCAGTCTCAGGCTGAAGCTGTGACAGGCTACTGTAGGATTTTTACATAAAAACTTCCTACTGCTGTCTTCATGGCTCACAGCTCCTACAGCTGTCCTCTATTCCTTTGTCTTGGTCTTTCTTGCTCTTGTGTTTCACTTTGTCCACAGCAGTTTCACTCTGTGCTGCATTCTTGCCCCAAACTTAGCTCGTCGCATCATTTTTCCTCCTGAGTTGCTGCAGTACTCTGTGCTAGGTGTTCGGTTCATTGGTGCTTCTAAAGTGCCCATGAGTGTGAATGGTCGTCTGTCTCTGTGCATTGGTCCAGACTGGGTATATCCAGGGTGTGTATTGGATAACCAGAAGTGGGTGGATGGAAATTCACATTGTGTGTAAATGTTGATGTTTTAGTGTGTGCTTTCAGAAGGAACACAAGAAAATCAGTTAGAAAACTAACAGTTTGTTGGATGCTGGACGTCGGGCCCCCAAAGGTGAAAGAAAAGATGTAAAAGGAGCAGCAGGACGGTTCCACAGAAACATTTCATCACTCCAGGGTCAAACTCCAAGGTGCGCTTAAAAAGCAAAGACTAGTAGCCAAATGAAAGAAAGATCAAATGAGCTGTTTAGTTGGACGTGATTGGACAGCAGACAGGAAGTGTTTGAGGGCCACTCATGGTGACAAAGCATCTGCCCGCCTCCTGATTTCTTTTGTTTTACATGCTTGTCACACGTAACACAATTAAATATGATATTTCACCAGATATATGATCTGCACAACATTACTTTGGCCTGTTTGGACTGTAATTCATTATTGTCAAGATGTCTTTGAAATACCTTCATCTGATCAGCTGCAGTGGGACTCCTGATTTCTCCTGTTTTGGCTTCCTGTTAAATCCAGAATTCAAAATCCTGCTCCTCACATACAAGGTCTTAAATAATCAGGCCCCATCTTATCTTAATGACCTTGTAGTACCATATCACCCTATTAGAGCACTTCGCTCTCGCTCTGCAGGCCTACTTGTTGTTCCTAGAGTATTTAAAAGTAGAATGGGAGGCAGAGCCTTCAGTTTTCAGGCCCCTCTTCTGTGGAACCAGCTTCCAGTTTGGATTCAGGAGGGCTACATTGAAATATTCCTTAGCTATGTTAAAATAGGTCATTAGGGCTTTCCATGAGTGTTTCTTCTTCGCTCACTGTTTTCACGTGTTTATACACCACTCTGCATTTCATCATGCTGTTGAGATTATATAAATATAAATAAAACTGAACTGAATTCAGCTGAATTCGTTAAAACATGAAACAAATGGTAAAAGGCCCAAAGCGCTTTACACTACATCCACACACACATTCACACACTGGTGATGGCAGCTACATTGTAGCCACAGCTGCCCACTGACAGAGGCGAGGCTGCCGGACACTGGCGCCACCGGGCCCTTTGACCACCACCAGTAGGCAACGGGTGAAGTGTCTTGCCCAAGGACACAACGACCGAGACTGTCAGAGCCAGGGCTCGAACCGGCAACCTTCCGATTACAAGATGAACTCCCAAAACTTGAGCCACGATCGTCAACAAACACCTAAACTGAGGCAAGTGAGGCCTGGTGTTTGTTCCTTTCATGAGAAATTATGGTAGGTCAGCATTTAAAACCAGTGTGCTGTATTTACTCTACTTATAGCCTGATAGAGCGAAGGACACTGTCTCCGCTGAACTATGGACACGTACACACATACACTTACACTGATAGGCACTCACTCATCCCCCCTCCCTTTCCAACGCCTTCGATGCTTGTTTCCGGCGAGGGAACACGGCGGGTCTGTGTGCCGCGCTGGAATGGTAGCGCTGTGCAGGGTGGCTGCTGTGTTTCTTCGGATTACTCCTCACCCCCCACCCACCCCTGTGGCTTGTCATGTCTTCACAATGTTGTGCTGTGGACATTTATGTGCTTTTTTGTGCAAAGGAGTTTTTTTGTTTCCTGTTCTCATGCTGTCCTACCATGGAAGCACAGCATGAGTAGGGGTCTCTTTTTTCCTCTTGTACTTTCCCCACTGTAGTGTACATTTCAATGTTTTTCTCTGATTCTACCAATCTCCGACCTGTATCCCCATGTAATGTTTGTGCTATATGTGTAAGGTCGGGGGGGGGGGGGGGTCCCATTTCACTGCAGGGCAACCTGCATGTGACGAATAAAGCTTTGATTGATTGATTGATTGATTATATTTGTCTGACATTAAGATATGTTTGGTGATGGGAAACATTTAAGTGGAACAGATAATTGTTTATTCTGGAGAGAAGAGGAATGTGTGGGTGAGAGGGAGTGAAGGTGGTTTAAATACCTCAGGTCAACCATCCACAGCAACAGACAGAGAGTGAACAGCAAACAGAGTGCAGGCAGGTGGAGTGGGTGGAGGGTGTATTTGTAGTGAGCCCTACTATGATGGATGGTTTAGCAGAGGTGGCAAAAGTCCACCATTCTGTACTTAAGACAGACTAATTTGCTTGATGAGGGAGTTTGGTCCACACTCCACACCAGTTGGTGGCGCTATTGCACCATTTCGCTGTTTGCAACCTCCAAGAAGAAGAAGAAGTGACGCAGTGATATCACGGACCAGGAAGAGCAGGCTATTTACTACAGGACGAGAAGCTTTACCAGCCTATGTGTTCGTTGAGACAGCTTCATAAGTAAGTATGGGCTGGTTTCTTTTCCACGGTAAGCCTCAGTGACGCCATGTTGTTTTTTGTCTTGTTTATGATAATCACACCGTGTTACCGGAAACAACCGCCAGCTGACAGATTAGTGTCCCGAAGCTAGGAGCCGAGCCTGCCCAGCAGCCTGTAACACCCGGGAGATAAACAGAACAAGCCCGATGAACTCGGTGGTTTGGTGATTTAGGAACACACCAAATTAATAAGAGCTTAAGTTCCCAAATATGGCTGCGTACCGGCTGGCACACGCCCGGATAAACTAGCTAACTCATTAGCAAGCTAACAGCTGTGGTTCCGACTAAGTGGCGTTATTTTCAGTTCCGGTCTGCCGTCACTGTACCCGGACTTTGAGACATGCAACTGTACAAACCCCAGAACCTCACCGAGGAGCTGTCATACAGTGAGACCGACTCGGTTTGATCCCTCTCTGTTTCTCTGCAGCCAAAGCGTAAGGTCCAAGGCTCCATCACAAACATGTCCTACGGTAAAGCGGAGAGCCGCTCGGTCCCACGGGACTTCGGCACCTTGATACAGACATGCAGCTCCAACATCCAGAAGATCACACAGAACAGTAAGTGCTTCACTTCCTTTGAAAAGGCAGTGTGACGTGGCTGTGACAGAGAAAGGGGCCCATATAAGAACATGGGTGTTTCTGAGGTGGGGGGTGTTTAACTAGTAGTAAAAAAGCATAGAGACTTCCAGCTGTGTGTCCGTGTACACATGTGTGTCACCCCTGCTCCAGGCTTTTTAAATGCCAACTTGTTTTTAGACTAAAAAGCTTCTTGTTCTTACAGCTCACATGTTTGTTACAGTTGTTTGTTGTTTTATTGGTTTACTATGGTGGCTTTCACTTCAGCTTTTTCCACAATACTGTGCAGCAGAAGTTTCTATTAGTGCGTGTAACACTGTTAGGACATCCAAACTATAACATGACACAATATTTATGTTGTGAGAAGGAATGACACAAAAGCTGGATTTGTGTTGAGCTTGTTTACCTCCTGCGACCTCACACACTTTATTCTCTCATCCAGCTTCATTCCTTGGGCACAAGTGTTCGAGGCTTGGCTTTTTTTCTTTATTACCACTGTGTAAACATATTATAACTTAATTGAAACAGTGGCACCTTCCTCGACACTTCCTGTTGCCTTTGACAAGGTGTGGACTGAGTCATGTGAAAGCTGCAGCAGGATTTTCATTGAAAATCCCAGGAATACATGTTCATGCCCACAATGTCCTACTGCATGTTGATTGTAATATTTTGGGAAAGATTTACAAAAGTATTGCATTGATTAAATTGACCGGACCTCCCCACAAAGTCTGCACACGAGCAAAAAACGAACAATTTCACAAATTAAGGCGTGTCCTTTATTTGCTGTGAGAGGCTTTAAGCAGTGTCACCCAAATACATCCGAAAAACTGTACAAGCGATTGAACACAACAGCCAGATCATCACTGGGTACTTTTCTCTTCCTTATATTATTGCTTATGTTTGTGTTCTGAAATCCCTCAGCTTCTGTTTCAGGTCACACTGATGATGATGATGATGTCTGACACAAATGTGAACATTAAGCAGCAGCATCAAACTGTGATGACTACAGATGACATCATCTCTGTATAACTACCAGGAACAAAGCGCAGCTTCTTTCTTGTGTCATTTGTATGTTTTTCTTCCAAAACTGAGCGCTATCATTGTGTTCCCATGACAGCGGCTCAGATAAAGACCATGGTGAACCAGCTGGGGACCAGACAGGACACCAGTGAACTGCAGGATCGGCTGTATGTACCGATATCATCTCCTCTGCTAAACAAACACACTTTCAGTCACCTTCATTTTCTCAGAGCCAGCGCTGCCACGCTGTAGCGACTCTGTTAAACTGTCCCATATGAAATGTTTGTGTAATTATTAGAAGGTCTTATGGTCAAGATGACCTGCTGTTTGAACTATTGGTGTTCACAGGCAGCAGACGCAACACTACACCAACCAACTGGCAAAAGAAACCAACAAACACCTGAAAGAGCTGGGATCAATCCCTCTGCCCTCATCGCCTTCAGAGCAAGTAAGTACTCGTTTACATGTCCTAATGAAACTAGCACTGTACTGATACTTCTATAGCTTACAGTCACAGCACTACAATATGCCTCATTCACCATCCAAAGTTCACACTCATTCATAGGCTCCCACTGCTCCTCCTCCTGAGCTACAGCCACCTAACAGTGGAGGATGTCAAACTGTGAGATAAATATGCACACTAAGTTTGAAAGTGTGACTTTGGAGCCTGTTCGTACAGCAAAGGCTGAGTGATGCTGACAGATACACTTGGTTTAATTGGAACTTCAGTCAGCATACAGGGAAAAACTCCAGTATTGTTGCTCAGGACACACGCACACTACGGCTGCCACGATTAGTCGACTAGTCACGATTACGTTGACTATCAAAATCGTCGACGACTGATTTAATAGTCGATGCGTCGTTTGAAGCTTTGTAAGATCCTGAAAGACGCAGGAATAAGTAGCAGGATTTAAGAGTGTAATAACGGACTGAAACAGAAGATGGCAGCACTGCATGTACAAGGATGCCAGCTGCCGTTAAACCCCGAAGAAGAAGAAGTAGCTGTGTCCCAGAATTCATAGCGCAGCCCAGCCCCGTCACTACCTGATCCGTACCCCGCATGCGCAAATCTTACGTCACTTCCTCTCTTTGCCAACATTCAATATATTTGAATGGTACGGTTAGCGCCCAGTTAGCTCCTAGCATTTCTCAACAGCTCTGCCTCCTTTTCGACTGCCCGGGACATTTAAACAATGGACAAATTCACGCTTTTCTCCTCAACAGAGAGCGTCCCCCGATTGAACAACAGCGCCGTAAAATAAGAAGAATGGCGCCTGACTACAGAGTTAATAATATTGACTTAGCAATGTGTCACGTGAAGATTCATCAGCCGGATTAAGTGTTTACTGACAATTGACAGTGATAGCGCACATCATCATCACTATTCCAACAATCCTCTCCTCACAGACGAGCATAAACACACTCGACTTTCGCTAAATCAGATTTAACACACGTTTGTAATGACGATAATTCAGTTTATAATAGGGTTTATTCGCTCGGTCAGCAGGTGGCGGTATCCTCGTACACTGGGGAGTAAACTGCCATTAAACGAACAGAAGAAGAAGAAAACGTCTGCACATGCGCGGTACGGATCGGGGAGTCCTGATCCGTAACTCTTTTTATTTCTCGTTTTTGTCTACATTGTACTGAAATGCTTCATTATTGCAAACATTTTAAGATATACTTATTATTCTTAACATCTTAACAGATACTCTGACCCATAACTATCGTAAAACGCTACGACCGGCAGTAGACACCTTTTGCGCATGCGGGGTACGGATCGGGTAGTGACAAGCTCAGTTTCCAACAATGGCGGCAGCTAGTTAGTTTTAATGTTACTCTTATTATTCTTTCTGGGTCACAAAATAAACGTTTAACATATTTTCAGGCGAGAATGTAGCTGTGTAAACCTCAAATATCTGCTCAGTTTATCAGAACACCACATACTTTCAAAAGCGCTCCGACGTTTTCGGAGACGTCTGTTACCCACTAGCTCGATAGCGAGCCGGGGACTAGGCTAACTAGAGCCGTGAGAACACCGGACTCCCCGCAAATCGCGTCTTTCGCTACTCAGGTTAAACATGATATATGAGTCACTTAGATAACTTAAAATGTTATTGTTTGGCTTTTTTCAGTCTTTTATTTGTTGCTGAGTAAATCGGTTTGGCTGAGATTAAAGTTTTTACACAGCTGAATAAACATCAAGCACACAGCTGATTATCAGAAGTGAGAGATGCTCAGAGTTTACTCCGGTGTCCTGTTATATTTTAGATAGAAGGAGTTTATTAAACTTCACTGAAACAATCTGCAAATTTCAATAAAATGTAATAAACTATCATCTTGTCTTTATTTGTAGTTAGCACCTTAAACACTTAAAGCTGTAAGCTAATGATAGTTATATAAGAGCAGATGCTGCTGGTGCAATAAGCTGTACCTGTACGTCCAATGGATGATGATCTGATTAGTCGACTATCAAAATAACCGTTTGTGGCAGCCCTAACGCACGCGCGCGCGCGCGCACACACACACACACACACACACACACAGTGTGTACAGTATGTCATCATTCGTTGACATTTCATGTGTGGTGATGTAAAAATGACTTTGAAACAGCTGCAGAGTTTTGAAATCTCAGTTCCAGTAATTTGATCATGTTGATGTTGTGCACACAACAAACTTGTTGGCTTAACAAATGGCACAAGTACAGCTGACATAGTTTTGCTTTCAAAATCAGGATATTTTACTGCTTATATTTCCAGTCTTCTACCGTCTGCTGCGCTGCACGTGGTGCTTCAGATATCTGCTTTATCATCTGTTTATTCTGCTAGTAGTTTGTTTGAATTGTGAAATTAATTTCCTGATACATTTTAGCTTTAAATGAAAGTCAGTAAAGTCACCTCAGAGTCCTCAGAGAGAGTTTACAGTCACGGCAAAACTGAAATATTTCCTGAAGCCAGGAATGTTTGTCGTTATCATGATGATGTCTTTCTAACTGGGTTCTTGCCCTCTGTGTGCCTCGGCTCCGCTGTGTCCAGAGACAACAAAAAATCCAGAGGGACCGGCTGATGAATGATTTCTCAGCCGCTCTCAATAACTTCCAAGCAGTCCAGAGGCGCGCGGCCGAGAAGGAGAAGGAGTCGGTGGCCCGAGCGAGAGCTGGGTCTCGCCTGTCGGTAAGTGTGACACAGCCGTCATTTTAAGTTTCAGTTATCATCAGAATAAATACCCGCTACCTCGATTTACAAACATGTGACCTGATGGTTCTGGAGAAGTGTTGCAGTGCATCCACTTTATGAATCATATGAATGCTGTAAGACTCTAGACTGTCTGAGAACAAGTGAATCCAGCCAATATCACAAACGTGGCCTTACAGACAGCTCTGCAAATATGGGAACACGGTACACGCAGTGGGAATAATGGGTCAGTTGCAACTGTGGCTGATAGTTTTCCATGCATTCATGTTTAGCCTCAGTTTGTAGCTGTAGCTCCACTGCTTTGCTGAACTTTGTTATTCATCACGCCACAAAGGATATTAGAGCTGCCTTACCACAAGCAGGTGACTGACAGGATACCCAGACAGAGCAGCATGCTGGGATGTTGCAACATTTGGATGGCATGGTCTGAACTTTGGTTCAGGCTCCTCCAAGAGCCACGTCGTCAGGCCAGGACTCTGCAGTCTATGCACACCTACAGGCCAGTGGACTCTTTCAATGATGAGGATGTAACATCCTGGACAGGGAGGAACGCTGGTTTGAGGGCGGAGTCAAGGAGGCCATTTACGTGTAAAGGGAAAGACCATCTCTGAATGGAGGAGGGGCCTAAGGGTCCATCTGTCACCATCTTACAATGCTGTGATTGCAGCCATTCCCCAACTCTCTGTGAATGGGACTCATGGCCACTGATCAGAGGTTGTTGATCAACGAGAGTTTGCATAATTAAGATTAAGGAACTGACCTCCCAGCCCATTGTTCCTTCAGTGGGCTGGTTTCAGTCACTGTGCAAATGTCCTGTTTATAAGATTGAAACCTGCAGTCAGCTGAGACTGAAGACGTCACCTGATGATGATGATGTTGAAACGTTTCTTCCACTGAAAACTTCCAGAATCAAACTTTTGGGTTTGGCTGCAGAGTGTAAATGACTAATAAAAAAACTTGATATAAGGAAAATGAGAGAGATCAATATAATCAATTATGATTGAAGGAGTCAGGAACCACCGACCTTCCAAAAACGACCAGAAAATGAGTTGAAATGACTTGAAAAACAGCACAAAACGTATCCTCTACATCAGATGTTTCTCTGCTAGCCTGAAGTTTGTCTCTGCATTCAGACTTTTGGTCGTTTATCTTCAAACAAAAGAGGGAAAAACAACCCTGGCATTGACGGTGCTGAATTTTTCCTTCTCTTTTAGGCTGACGACGGCTCTCGGGATGAAAAGCTTGTGTCCTTTGATAAGTAAGTGACCTGTTTGTTTATGGTTGACATCTGTTGCAAGTGTGTCATGAAGACCTGCAGTGTCACTTAAAAAGAAAGACCATTTGGAGTCTGCCTGAAGATGGAGGAGAAAGAATAAATCTGTCCAATTCTAATCTTTACACACATTGTTCAGCTGGTCACGTGATCACTGAAATGTTGTTATGTTATGTGAAGCCAAGATGAGTGGGGTCAGATGACCACGCAGACGGAGGAAGCGGTCATCACGGAGGAGGACCTGGAGCTCATCAAGGAGAGAGAAACCAACATCAGACAGCTGGAGGTGATGCTCGGCTCGCTCTATAATCCACATCCAGCACGCTGCCGTCAGCGCTCAGCTAATCTCTGTGTCTTTACAGTCTGATATCATGGATGTAAACCAGATCTTCAAGGACCTGGCTGTGATGATTCATGACCAGGGAGAGATGATTGGTAAGTAGTAACAGGAACGTTGTCGTTCCCATCACTGTGAAGTGACCATTAATTAGTTGCTATATCAATAATCTGTCCTCCTTAAAAACCGACACTCGCTCCCTTTTCAGCTCCGCCCAGAATGCTCAGCCTGCAGCTCCGTCCTCTCTGACCAACATACACAAAACATTCACAGCACATGGTGTCACAGCCTCATTCCAACATCAGTTTCCACCTCACATCTTTACACACAATAACCCATAAAGTAAATTCCACTTGAAAATGTTCCACTTGCATTACAAACAAAAACCCAAAGTAGCGTGCACACAGGTGTCCACGGCCTCTGTTCAGGACTATGTTGAAGCACCTCACTGGGACCCTTCCCCAGATCTGCGCCTCCATAGAAACCTGAGGTCTGCAGACCTTCCCCGGGCGTTTTGGCTTGGTCTGCGCTCTGACGTGCGCTGTCAGCAATAGGACAGTAGACACACAGTAGACATGACACTCCAAGTCATGTCCAACCAACCGAGTCAACCACCAGTGGACTCGAGTCAAATCAGCAGAAGCAGGATCCACCTGAGCTCAAATCTCAATGTTAGATTTTTGTTTCCCTTCCCAGTTTGAAGAAACCAGTTAACCAAACTAAAAATCGTGTCTTTGCAGGCAGCACATGTCCAGGGCAGCTCCCAGCTGACCGTGGTGTATTTTTGTTTTTGTCTCCCTGCAGATAGCATCGAGGCCAACGTGGAGAATGCTGAAGTTCACGTAGAACGAGGAACAGAGCAGCTGCAGAGAGCTGCTTACTATCAGGTGGGTGTGTCGGTCACCACTCTGTGGCGTCATTCAGCGCAGACCCTCACCATAACCCTGCTGTCCCGTCTTTATCGCAGCAAAAGTCCCGGAAGAAGATCTGCATCCTGGTTATGGGCTGCGTCATCGTGCTCGTCATACTCGCCATCATCATCTGGCAGGCGTCCAAATGAGCCGATGTCAAGCAGCCAATGTAATCGTTTCAGTCCCCTCCCACCTGCTTGGAATCAAAAGAAGAGTAAGAAAAGGCTCATCCCTGCACCAAGAACAGTGCAGCACGTCTACAAAGGGCTTGTCGATGTGGGAATTGTAGTTATCTGAAGTAAGCAAGCCTTTGTGTTCCTTTAAAACTGTAAGAGGTGATTTAGGGGACGAGGACTGGGTTGGTGCAGGGGAGCGATTCCAGACTTGAGATTCCTAAATTAGCGTCACTGATACATTTCTTCTTATTAACTGCACTAACACTAGCTCTCACTGTTTTGCAAATGTCAAAAATATTGTTGGAAATTATTTTAAAGACATGCACACAAGCTCGTCTGGGTAACTGAAGATATTTAGGGTTTTTGTTGTTGTCCATAAACATGTTGTGGCCCTTTCTGATGTCTAGTGTGTGGAGAACTGTATCCTGCTGTGGTTCCTTGTCTTCACAGGCACAACGTACTGGTAATGCCAGCGATGGTTAAATCGTACATGTTGTAAAAGCAAAGTTGAAAATATTAGAAGTCGAATTCAACTCTGCATTAGTTCAAACATCAAGAATGGTAAATAATCGCTCCTTCAGATCAAGTGTTTTAAGTTGATTTCTATGAACCCTGACAGTATGATAATAAATGTCTTAAACATTTGCTGTTCTGTGGTATGTTTCCCTCTGTGATTGTACACATCAGCTTTACTTGATTTACAGCTGTTGGAAAAGGAAAGTTGCTCTTTAGTTAGTGAAGGAAATCATTCCGACTTTGAGTCTGGTTACTCTGTCAGCATCATCACTGAAAACTGATAGATGGGTCTGGAAATGCAAGAGGTGATCATTTGAATCCTTTCGTTTCCTCAAGTTCTCCAAATCATCTGCACGCTGCTCTCAGAGTGAATCGAAGACTGCTGGGTCCCCGGTAGCTAAATTTGACTGCACAATCTGGCCGGAGCTTTTCGGAGTTTGCATGTTCTCCCAGTGTTTGAGTGGGTTTTTTCCAGGTACTCCAGCTTCCTCCCACAGTCCAAAAACATGCAGTTAATGGGGTTAAGTTAATTGGTCATTGTAAATTGCCCATTGGTGTGAATATGGGTGTTGTTTGCCTGTGTGGTAGCCTGGCATCAGACTGGTGACCTGTCCAGAGTGTACCCCACCTCTTGCCCAATGACAGCTGGGATACGCTTCAGCTTGAAGGCCTGTGGTACATAGCTGATTATTAGAGACTGAAGCATTAATTAATGGCAGGACTTCTTTGAGCAGTTTTGTAGGAATGGGGTCTGAAAGACACGTTGATGGTTTGGAGGAAGTAATTATTGAAGTTAACTCAGAAAGATCAACTGGAGAAAAAGAGTCTAAATGAACATCGATGGTGCTGAAAGTAGCTTGAGTTTGAGAATTATACCACGGAGTTAAATACTTCTGATCTGAGGCCTTAGTTTTCACAGGAGCTACAGTCATACGTAGTGAGGAGGCAAAATTATTAACAAGATAATCGACCTCGTAGTGTTCAGGTAGCTGCTCTATGTTGGTACGGGGCATTGAAGATGATAACAATCTTCAATGTTAAAATCAGCCACAGTAATGATTTTATCTGAGCTGAGCACTCGATCAGATAAAAAGTCTGAGAGACAGAAGCTTTGTGTAAGGCCCAGGTGGGCGATAGATGATCACAAATTAGGCTGCGTTCACACTGCAGGGGAAAGCGCATCAAATCCGACTTCTTTGACCCTCTGCGACCATCTATCCCAGGGGTGCCCAATCCCGGTCCTCGAGAGCTACCGTCCTGCAGCTTTTAGATGCATCCCTACTCCAACACAGCTGAATCAAATGGTTTGATCTCTTCAGCATGCCATCATGTTTGGCAAAGGCCTGATAACAAGCCATTCATTTGATTCAGGTGTGTGGGAACAAGGATGCATCTAAAAGCTGCAGGACGGTAGCTCTCGAGGACCGGGATTGGGCACCCCTGATCTATCCCATCATGGTGTGACGGTGTGAACGGCACAAATCCGATATCTTCAAATCCGATCTGGGTCACTTTGGTATGTGGTGCTGAATCCGATACATATCCGATGTTTTAGAAAGCGACTGCTGTTTGACGGTCACGTCGCATTAAATCCGTCTTTTACGTCACCGACACAAGACAGACTCCGACTATCAGCGCCCGACATGGTGAACGCTTCTATCCAGGGAAACTGCTGGGAAGACAGCGTTGGAGAAACGTGAACATTTTCTTTGTACTGTATAATCTGCAGATTCTGACAGAAATCTGCAGCTAGAAGCAGCGCTCCTCTGAAACAGCAGTAAGGATCATTATTAGGACAAATGTAAATAACAAAACTTTATAACTTAAAGCAAAACTGGGAAACGTGAAGTCTGAAGTCTTTACATTAAGGCCATCAGTCACACATCCTGTTGCTCTGGGTCTAAACAGAGCGTCGTGTGTGACGTCTTCTTTTGTGCACGCGGCCGCTCTGAGCGTTCACACTAGAGCGCGTTTGATCAAAAAATCTGAATTGAGCATCAAGACCTGCAGAGTGAACGTAGCCTCAGACTGTTTCTTGAGTTTTACAGTTATGAATATGTCTCTGTCTACAATGTGCCGTCTCTCAAGACAGTCAAAACCCTTTAACTGGAACTTGATCAGTCAGGCTAGAATCAAAAGTACTGATGTCATCAGGACATTTCCACACTGAGCCAACACCTCTCTGTTACAGAGCTGAGGACGCCTTTGTGCCCAATATCTAGAATAAATATCTACATTTAACCTACAATGACAAAACCAACTCAAAGTGCTCTGACTAAATCGAGTTTGTGCGATTGTCTCTACATTGTGACTGATGAGACTACAAACCATTATACACATTTAACAATTAAATGATCTGACAAACACATTTGTGTCATTTTCTGCTCATTTTATTTCCAAATTAAGAAGCAAATTCTGTGAGTAATTATGAAGATAATCACGCTGTCACTCTGTTTCTGAACAGCCTCCTCAAAGATCTACAAAAAGAAGCGAGGGCCCTAACGACACAGTTTCTCGGCCTGTCTTTCTGGGAACCTGTGGATCCATTTTGTGCGTTGTCCTCACTGGCAGATTGTTGCGTTTTGTTCTCACTGGCTGGAGAAACGCTTTTGTTACTTTCTAAACGTCTCAGCGCGTGACCGGAGCCGCTCGATGCTTTTAGCTCTGCTTTTAATAGCTCCACAACGGCTGCTACAAAAGTCGCGTCACCCTTTTCCATCACAAACTGAAGCACGTATTTGGATCCAAATATGCGACACAGGTCTTTGTACATTATGATGTACAAGTTTTTTACAGTTTTTAGAGGAGTCAAGTCTCCCCCAATCTTCTCTCTTATATCAGTCACTATCTGCTGAAAATTCAGCTTTACAGCAGTTGTTTGTGTTTTCTCAGAAACGTGAGCGACTAAATTTGCAAGACACAATATGAGAAAGGTATCGGTCTCTGCGGGCGCAGGAAGCGCCCCAGACGAGCACTGCGGGGCGTCGCTACATTTTTCTTCACTCTCTGAACGCTCACGGTCAAGATTTTGGACATCAGTGATTTGAAATGCATCACTGTTGCCCTCGCTACCCACATCTCCCTCACCTACACAAGCTGGAGTCTGTGTGCTTTTAAAAGTCTCTGCAGACTCTGGTTTAAAGTCGTCATCTTCCTCAGAGTTTGGCGAGTCAACAATGCTGTAGCTGCGACTCTCACCATCTACAAAAGGGGGAGCTAAGGTCTTTGTAAAGTCCTTTAAAATGTTCGCTACACTGTGAACCATCCCAACAAAGTTTGTTGGGGATGTGGATCTATCTGATTGCAAGGACGTGGACCCTGTGATACGACTCAGGGCTGAGTTTACGTTCTTTGCAATCGACACTGAAAATAAAGTCAGTAGTTTGTCTGAGTCACAAGACCGCCGTTGCCCAAAACCCAAGACCCAACCGAAGCAGTAATGAAAGATGTTTCTGAGGCTGGCCTGAATATCATCCTCTGTCACCCTGCAGTCACTGCACCCATCAAGCAGAGGTTCAACCTTCATCCTGAAAAGGGAGAGAAGAGAAACGTAGTCATCTTCCCACACTATCACTGTTTTGTCCAAATCTACAGGCGTCATTAAAAGAAACCACATGGACGACTTCACACGTGATGTAAATGAAGCAATGCTGTGTCCTCTGAAAAACCCCTCCGTCACCAGGATTACCCGATGAACCATCTCATGTAAAACGTCTAAGAAGAAGAAAGACTGAATGAAACTGTTTGATAAAGCAAGCTTTAGATTTACCGGTCAGCGGAGCTTTCTTTGTCTCCACGATCATGGTTATGTGGGCAGCATGAAACCTGTCGGCGTATGACTTTATACACTACGGTGCTAATGTGCCCTATGAGTGCTCGGCACATCTCGGTCAGCAGGTCGACGACATCCGAGGAGACGTCATCGGTGGCTAATGCCGTCCACTGTCTGAAAGAAAAACATTGAGACTGGTTGAGCGAAACAAACCTGTAACCAGTGAATATGTCTGTGTATGCTGGTAACTGTCTCGCTGACTTTGAGCTTGTGACTTACCTGAGCGATAAATCGTCTAAATAGTTTCTGAGGCATCGTTCAATGTCTCCAAATCTGAACAGAGGCACGCTGAGATGACTGCACCTCGGTTCAGCACGTTCATCTAATGGGATCTAGAAAGAACAGACAGATGTCAGGGAGCAGGCGTTACACATCCAAAATAACAAGAATTAGACCAGCAGCCAATGTAAGGTTTTTGTCACAGCTGCACAAACAGTATTGGTGCTCATTTTGGATGCTTCTGTAACAGTTAGTCCACCAGTACCACTAAGCTTCTCACATATAATCATTGCAATTATTGCATTTTCAAAATGTCTAAAATATTGATGAGAGGTGGTCTGATCAATTTTTCAGAGCCCTACCACGTTCATGTTTCCACAATCTCGTCCGTGAATTCACGTTTTGGCGACAGCTTTGCACAAATGATCACTTTTTCCAATCTTTCACTCTCCGTCCTCACACTAGATCTGGATAGTTGTGTACTTTTGACCATCAGGGGACCTGACGTGACGTCGGTTCGAACGTTCAGCGCCTTTGGCCGTGGCGCATGCGCATGCTTCGCGTTGACTTCACGTGCGGCTTTTCTGTGTAGTTTTCATGGCATAGCTACTGAGACACGCCCACCTGGCAGTACTGCGGTCTTTTGCGCTCCAGGCATCGTTTGAACGTCTTCGAGTGGAAGTTTAGCTGAAATGAAGGACAGTGTCTTTGCTATAAGAAGCGTTTGTTTAGAGAAGGGCGCAGAGTATGGCACCAACATGTGAACGCAGCTCTCCCAGCCCTGCTTTACAGCTCAGGCCACTAATTAGACAGTTAATGATGATTATGAGTCACCTCGTGAGCTAATGCTATTGGAGGATTTTAAGCATCCTTACCCGAGAGATGAATGATGTTCGTAAATGAACACAAGGTGACGTTAATGTCGAGTTGCGCCGTGCGAGGCTTGAGTCTGGTCGTGAGACCCCCTCACGTCCACATGATGGTGAATACTGTTATTAAAGGATCACCTTGTTGCTGACTGCCTGGCACTGAAGCGTAAACAGCAAGCCTCATTACAACTGAAAGGGCCGGGATTGATTACGGCTGTAGAGCAGCGGTCCCCAACCTTCGCTGCTCCACTGGCCGGTTTAACGTCAGACAGTATTTTCACGGTGTGGCGGATAAATGCAACAAAATAACATGATACGACAAAAACGGTGGTATTTTGTAAACAATAAACGCGAATTAACTGTGTAATGGTGTAACTTTATTAGCCAGTCAAGACTGAGAGTAACATCCTCCTTAATGCGCTCTGGTCGCTATGGTAACGTGTAAACCT
The DNA here is from genome assembly GCF_057382275.1 of Copadichromis virginalis. Classification (NCBI taxonomy): domain Eukaryota; kingdom Metazoa; phylum Chordata; class Actinopteri; order Cichliformes; family Cichlidae; genus Copadichromis; species Copadichromis virginalis. The sequence continues at coordinate 36,669,725 of NC_140638.1, forward strand.
TTCTTTCAAAATAAGACACAACTACAACACGGCAAAGACCCAGGGAAACCGAGTTAATTATTAGCCTCAACTCTCACGGCCCGGTACCGGTCTGTGAGTCGTTTGGTACCGGGCCGTGGCCCGGGGGTTAGGGACCGCTGACTGTCTGTGTCCTCCACATATAAAATCGATCATTATAAATATTTTTTATGAAGTCTTAGTAACAGAATTTCCTTTTAAGTGTTCAACTTTTTACAATAATGTCCATGAATCCTTTCTATATTTGTTCGTTCAGTCGTTCTTCTTGTCGTCCACTAGGAGGCAGTACAAATAAAGCACTGGAGCTCTGCCATCTGTCTGCTCTCCCTCACCCCAGCTCAGGGGTCTCAAACGAGCTGTGAACCACTGCTGGCTCTGTCATCTCATGTGAGGCCACACGTGGCAGCACTTCTGCTGTCATTGTGTTCGTATTTAACAAAACCAAAGTGCAGACATAAGTGTGCACATTAGTTTGTGAGTCTGTCAGTGAACTAACACTGACAATCCCTCTCATGTTTGTGTCTCTGCTCATGTTTATAGGCTCAAATTGTGGTCATAAATAGTTTGTACTTGTAAATCAGGATTTGTGTGTGTAAAAAAGACTTGTGTGTGGACTTAGCCAAACAATACATGTGAAACTCTGCACTCAAGTTTCAAGTTACAAGTACGAATTTTGACCCCATTTTTCTTCCTTTCAGCTGATTGGTCAATAATAATAATAATAATAATAATGGATAGGATTTATATAGCGCTTTTCAAGGCACCCAAAGCGCTTTACAATGCCACTATTCATTCACTCTCACATTCACACACTGGTGGAGGCAGCTACGGTTGTAGCCACAGCTGCCCTGGGAAATTTGGTTGTAACAGCAGCCAAAAAGACAAATATACAAACAAACAGGACACAGGACACGGAACAGAAACATACACAATTTTTCTTACATATTTACATTAAGGACAATGGTTACTATAAACAGAGAGTACTGTACAGTTATTAAATTAAATAAAAATAATTACAGGTAAGAGGCAAACCAGGTTGTAGTGCGAATTGGTTAATTAACTAACTTATTGCAGTTACAGCGCAGATGTAAACATCTGTGTTTGTTGGGAGCAGTTCAGATTGTGCAGTCTGACAGCTGCAGGAAGGAAGGACCTGCAGAAACGCTCCTTCATGCATCGAGGATGCAGCAGTCTGTCACTGAAGCAGCTCTGCAGCAACATTTACATGCATGGGGTGGGAGACTCTGTCCATCACAGATGTTATTTTGGCCACAGTCCTTCTGTCTCCCACCACCTGCACTGGGTCCAGGGTGCATCCCAGAACAGAGCTGGCCTTCCTGATGAGTTTATCCAACCTCTTCCTCTCAGCTGCTGATAAACTGCTGCTCCTACATACCACACTGTAAAAAATGCCACCACAGAGTCATAGAAGGTCTTTAAAAGCGCTCCCTGGACTCCAAATGACCTCAGCCGCCTCAGCAGGTAGCGTCTGCTCTGACCCTTCCTGTAAAGAGCATCAGTGTTGTGGCTCCAGTCCAGTTTATTATTCAGATGAACACCCAGGTACCTATAAGAGTCCACTATCTCAATGTCCACTCCCTGGATGTTCACCGGTGTCAGTGTGGTGGGTCTGCGTCTCCGGAAGTCCACCACCAACTCCTTCGTTTTCCCGGCGTTGATCAGCAGGTGGTTTTGGTTGGTTGGTTAATTGCCCACAGATGCTATCTTGCGTATCCCCCTGTATAACTTGTTTTAAATGATTTTATAACAATTCTTTTTCAACTTAATTTTATTCTTAATTACATATATATATATATATCCCAACAACAGTTGCCCCTTTCTCTTGTAAGATGAAGACTCTACAATAATAATGATTGCATGCTATGTTGTTTTTTTCCTTCCAGACAGTGGCACGGGGCTGCTCGCAGCCTTGTGTCTGCCCTTCAGACACCACTACCTGTCTGCTGGTAATAACAAAGCAAAGGGCGGCTCTTTGAGGACATAAAAATAACATATGTAGAGTATACTTGCGATGTACTTCCTCAGGAAGCTGCGTCAGGCCCAATTAACCCCAGAGACTGCTAATAAACTTCTACTGCTCCACCATCGAGAGCCTTCTGACCTACTGTTGCACACCCTGGTTCAGCTGCTGCACTGTGGAAGACAAGAGGAAACTGCAGCAGGTGGTGAAGGCGTGAGAGCGGGCAATTGGCACCTCACTAACACCCCTCAGAGACATTTATACTGGCAGACTTCAGTGGAAAGCCAGCATTATCATCATGGACCCCTCAATCCCTGGACACTCACTTTTATCCCCCCCTTCCCTCTGGTAAACGCTACAGGTCCATCAGGTCAAAGACAAACAGACTCAGTAGAAGCTTCCACCCACAGGCTGTCAGACATGCCCTACCTCCACCCTGAATGAAGGTTAACTGTGCTGTTAACACTCATGGACACTTACACTGTACTTATTTATAAACAGTATTCATTATAGTTTAATACAACCAACATTCTTACCTCTATTTATATAGTTGTACAGTAGCAACAGGCATTCCTACCCCTTACTCAATGTGTAATACCACTGACGTCGCACCTTATACTGCACTGATCCTCCTCCTTAGACTGTACCTGCAGACACTTTGTTTCTGTATATAACGTTATAATCTCATTCTCCTATCCAGAGAATGTTGAGTGTAAAAACCTACAGCTGCAAATGGAGAGATGCCAAACTGTGTTTCATTATTCTGGTAACAGTGACAATAAAGATCTATCTGATCTTATCTTATCTATCTTTTTTTTTCTTTGCTACATAATTCCATATGTTGCTTTATATATTTACAGTTTTTTACAGACGTTAGGACACATTTCTCAATACTTAGGTCACTTTTGCAAAACGAAGTCTATGTGGGCTAAACTGAGGACCAGTTATCATTGTTTTGGCACAAAATGCATTCAATGACTACATCTCTCAAATTTCATGAATTATTTTCTCACTCAGACACAACAACTGCCAAAAATCTTTGTACGTACAGGACATTTTGCATGTGCTTACATACTGTTTTCAAAACTGTTAAACTTATGGCCAAAACAATAACACAATGCAAAACTTGAAAAGACAGCAAAATCCAACAGCAATATTTTATTGAAACATATTTTAAATCTAAAAATGCAGTTTAACCAGCCACAGCTGATTCTCATTGTAGATGAACATCTACACAGCTGTTACTCCTTCAATTTCATTACAAAAGGAGACAACTGCTGAATAGGTTTTTTTGTGATGTAAACATGGACCCAGCCAGAAATGGAGAAGACCGAGTAGATTAGCATTACTATTGTATGTGTATCAGTGGATGGTGTGTATACAAATTGTTTTACACAAGAAAACACTGTAATGCTACATGTTGTTAGTGTTTTTTAGGTCATTGTTTTGTGGGTGACAAAGTGTGTTTGTCGGCTGTCAACCTTTGCTAGTGTTCTGGAAGAATGAGTTTATTTGAGACCTGAATGAAGTGTTTTGGTAGTTGTAGTGCATTTTGAATGTGAAATGAACTGCTTTGCCAAGCTGAAGGTCAGTTAGGAGGATTGTGTGAAGAGTTTTGCAAAAGTGACCTAAGTATTGAGAAATGTGTCCTAGCGGCTGTAAAAAACTGTAATGACTAACCTTGTATTGTGGATGGATTATCTCAGTTGTTCTCCTGACTGAAGTTTGGTCCGTTTACAGCATCCTGCCATGCGATTGCATTTGTCTCTAACCATGAGGAACCTTCACGTTAACTTTTATCGAAATCTGAAATGTAACATTCCAGCTTCCCCCTTAGTGTGTTTGTTGGGCTTAGATAATGTCACTTCAGAAAAGAATATCGCCCATATGGTTTTCACTGCCCTATGCATAACCAAGAAAACAGTCCTCATGAACTGGAAAAATAAAAATAATCTTAATTCTAACCAATATAGAAATTATCTATTAGATTACATTAGTCTTGATCCAGCCTCTGCCACCACATCAGATCAATTGCTCTGGGCTCCTTTGATCAGCTCCATCACCTAGTGGGGGTGGGGGGGTCATAGTTTGGTCCCAACTTCGCTGTTGTGATTGGTGTGGGGGTAGGGACAGGCTTAGGGCGTCGGGGGGTTCCCCGGAGGCATCTTTCTTGGGGGGGCTCAACCCGGGGTAGCGGTCATGTCCAATTAGGGGCTCTGTTGGCTCTCAGGTGACTGTTTCCTCGTGGCTGCGTGCAGCGGGGCTAGGGGAGGGTCTGTGCTGACGGACGTGGGTTACTCACGTGGTAGCCTGGCTGCCCCTGGGTGGGTCCGGGAGGGGCGTGGGGTTCTGGGGGTTCCGGGGGTGCTCCGTCTCTGGGCTGGGGCCCTGGCTGGGCCTTGGGTCCTGGTTGGTGTGTCACCAGGGTTGTGGGTGTATGGGGGCACAGCCCCGGCACAGTGTGCCGCCAGTGCATCGAGCCACCTGGGGGGCTCTTCAACTGGTGGGGGAGGCTGTTAAATCTTGCAGGAGCTCTCCTCTCTCCAGGAACTGACTCTGCAGGAGGGGGAGATACAGGAGAGGTGGAGGAAGATCTCAGCCTGGGCGTCTATTGTCTTGTGTAGTCTGGAAGATGAGTGGATGACGGGGTGGGTGCAGTTTTCTCTGTGGTGGGGTCGGGTGGGCTGTCCCGGTCTCTGTGGGGCCGGGCGGCGCTGCTGAACTGGGCCCTGGTCCAGATGGGCCTGGGCCCCCTTTCCCTGGCGGGTTGCAGAGTATGGGGGTGCCTACTGGGGTCAGTGGGGGAGCTGGCCCCAGGGAGGGGTCACTTGCCCCTCCCTTCCTTCCCTCCCCATCTCCAGCTGCCTCCCTCTTCCCGCTCCACCACAATTACCCGCACATGCAGGGCCTTGGAGTAGGGGTATGTCACCAGGGTGCAGAGGAGGCTACCCCCCCTCTGTCCCCTTCTTGCTTCTTGTGTCTCAATTTTATCCCACAACTTAGACATTCACATTACTCACACTCTCATTACACATACATATAGGATCTTGGGGGTGGGCACGATACACGGAGTCCAAATTACCATCAGGGTGTACACCCCACCCCTGGCGTCGTTGCCCACCTCTCAATGTTAAATACACGTAGACATTGAGGGCTAGCAGGAGGGACCATGCGCTTACCTGCTGCTCTCTGGCAGGTAGCTCCATGCCCTCCTGGGTTTTAATTGCACCTTAGAACACACATGCATCAACACTACAATGAGCGGGTGGAGGGAGGTTTGGAGTCTTCTCTCATCCCCATTCTCTGCGACCTGCTGGAGCGGGGGGGCTAGGAGGAGGAGTTGGCCCTCCAATTGGGGTCTGGAGTGTGGGGCCTTCCTGCTGCTGCGGAGTCGGGGCGGTCTGCTTCTCCCCACCGCAGGGAAAAGGGTAACACCACCTGGGTCTGGGTGCAGTTCCCCCCTCCAGGGGCAAGGGTACCTAGACCCGGTTTGTAGAGTACGCTTGGGGAGTGTGATCGTGTGTACAGCGTCTCTTTATGTCTGTCTCCACGTTGGTTGAGTGTGGAGTAAGTGCATATGAGAGCATGAGGGTGGGAATGGATGTCTGTGTCTGTGTGTGCCTGTATGTCTGTGTCTATATGTCAGGTTGGGTGTCAGGCGCCACCTCTCTGGGGACATCTCAGGCCCTCCAAGGTATGGAGGCCTATCTCCCCCCACCACCACTTCCCCTGCTAGTGGCAGACGCCCTCAGACATCGGTGCGTTGGTGGTTCTTTGTGTCCGGGGATGGGCGCCCAGGTACACACCGGCTCACTCCTTGGCGGCCGCTTATCGGGGCCTGAAGCCTGGGGCTCGCTCGGGCCACTTCGGAGGTGGGGTGCCCCCGGCCTCTCGGCCTGGGGCTCGGTCACTCAGGCACAGCTGGCTGCCGGCGGAGCTCACGGGCGCGTCACTGCAACCCCCCCCCCCCTGGCTTCTGCTCCGCGGCTGCTGAGTGAGCCCTCATCTGGGACTCTCCTCAGCTCTTTCTGGGACAGTGGCGCGGCTGCCCCTCTGTTGGTCTTCCTTGGTCTCTTGTGTTCTGGGGGCCTCTGGATGTCTGGAGTCTGGATCTCCTCCATACCTGCTTCACGCCCTGGAGGACGGGGCTGTGGCCCCCCCACACCCTCTAGCAGAAGGAACATGAAGGAACCTTTTAAAAACAAGCACGTCCATGCTCACAGGTGTACACACGGGTGCTCACACACACAAACTACACCCTTTATCACCGTTCCTCTTCCCCGTTTTTCTTTCCCTCTTTCTTTTCCCCAGTCAAGTCTGTCCCGTATTTAGCAAGTGAAAATAAATGAAATAAGCAATAAAAGGTGAATCAAATGGACCATTACGGCAAGGCTGGGATGGTCAATTTGGTAAAGTAAATCCTTTGGGCATCTTTCTTTGCCTTAAGACAATAATTTTGATGGCAAAAGAGCCAAACGGGACAGGCAAAACAAACAAATCAAGAAAAACTTTTATCCAGTGGAAAAAAGTTAGCGTTCATCCTCCAGCTTCACTGTGTTTGTTATGCTAACATAGCTGTGTAGTTAGCAGAAATGGGCAGTAACGCGTAATCCGATTACTTTTTTCGAGTAACGAGTAAAGTAAGGGATTACTATTACAAAAAAGGTAATTAGATTACTGTTACTTTCCCGTAAGCACGCTGCGTTACTGCGTTACTAAAACTGTGATATTTTTGCGAGTGTCTCATGACAGTGACGTAAGCGAGTGCAACGTTCGTGGTAACAGCTGTGTGCAGATCAACAATGGATAATATAACGAGTGCAGGAGAGAGTATGAGCGTGCAGTGTTTAAAGCGTGGAAGTACTGACCTTACTTTAAGTTTGATTCCGTAAAAAGTGACAAAAACATTATCGTCCGCAGCTCACTGCGTGGGAAGAAAACTTCTTTTTACAGCGAAAAACCCCTAAATGTCAGAGCAAGCACCAAATACGCTGCCGCTGGAATGTGAAACTCACAGAGAAGCTGCCGTATCCTTCCACTGACCGCTGCGGCACACCTGCACCAGGGTAAACCTCCGCCTGACCACTCCTGCTTTACAGGTGAAAATAGAGCAACAGGACCGCTGAGTCTTTGACTTTATTTATTTTCTGCTGTGTTGTACTTGCATCTATTTGAAAGACTGAGTGTAAACACACAAAATATTTTATTTTATGTGCTGGAATGTGCAGAAAATAGGTTTAAATGTTAAACTAATTTCTTCCAGTCAGAGAATGTTGCAGATAATTAAATTTTTGCTTGATGCTTAAAGTTAAAAGATTAAAACTAATAAAACAAGTTTTAAAAAGAGACTTTTTCATTTGATTACATTTTGTATGATGGATTATGTAGAAAAAGTAGAATTGGGCTGAAAGATCTATCACTTTATCACCTGTTCAGGTTGTAAATCGTGTTTTTAAAAAGTAACTAAGTAACTAAGTAATTAATTACTTTTGAAAATAAGTAATCAGTGAAGTAACGGGATTACTTTTTTCAGGTAGTAATCAGTAATTAGTAACTGATTACGTTTTCAAAAGTAATTAGTTACTTAGTTACTTAGCACGTAGCACATCATTATATACCAGCTAGCCTAACTTCAGTAACCCTACAAACGTCACTGGTTTAGTTTCCTGTCCTCATTTATGTTGGAAGTGATAGCAGAGCTGTACGTTTGAATGTTTCAGAAATCTCTCAGTCAGAACGTGCTATGTCATGCTTAGGTGGAAACTAAACTCTCTGCTAACTTCTAACTCCGTTAAATGTCATAAATTCTGTTTTCATGGATGCCTGGAAGTTAAACTGAATTGTTACACCTGGTAAAGCAGCAATGCTGATCATTTTATTAAAGATGAAAGAATTTAGACAGTTTTTAACTCTCAGTGATGCCGCAGTGTTTGTTTGACTTTGGGACCTGAAGTATACGGAGTTTAGGACCCAGATTACTCCCAGATTTAAGAGCATCTTAGTCCGACAAATACGGCAATAACGACGGCCGCTTGCATGTTCTACAAAAACATGTGCTTTGTCGTGTATCTGACGGACAAACACCAAACCAGTTCCGCATCACTGAGGTTTCAGCATTTTTACAAACCAGTTCTGGTTCATCCGTTTCACTCAATCCGCTTTCACCCTTCTCATCCGTCGCTGCCATGCTTTTTCGGCATGTGTGTATGAAAGCAAAGGCACTGCACATGCGCGTTTTACCCATATTCTATTGCAATATTTTATTTTCTTATTGTTGCCCAACATTATACCGGTATTATGTCTGTGAAGGTTCTCAGTCATCCAGGTCATCGTAGTCAAAGGAGCTTGCAAAGAAAAGCGTCTGGACTTCTTTAAGTTGCTTGAAGACGTTTCACCTCTCATCCGAGAAGCTTCTTCAGTTCTAAGGTCAAATGGTGGAGAGTCCCAGATATAAACCTAGTGGGAGTGACCCCCCACAGAGGGACAAAAGGACCCCCTGATGATCCTCTAATCGCCTGAGCCAAGGTGTGAAACTGGGTGTGGGTCACAATCAGCCAGGGTTTCGGGTGTGTTCATTGTGAAACCTGGCCCCACCTTATCATGCGAATTCCTGAGGTCAGATGGCCCAGGATGTGAGTGGGCGTTAAGGCGTCTGGGAAGGGATCTCAAAACTGGATTATAGATGGCAGAGAGTTGGTGTCGTAAACCCCGCCTCTGTTCAAAGATGGTCGCTCACAGTGGACCAGTGGACCGGTATTACCTAGTTGAGGCTCAGATAGTGAGCAGGGTCCATAGTTTCTTAGAGCAGCGCAGTGGTGAAGCATAGTGTTAGTGTTCTCTGTAGAACGTGTTCATGCACGTGTAGAGGCTCCACCACACCAACAAGCCTGTAGGAAAGAGGCATCAATATTTATTATTTGCTGTTACTCGTGCTTATGTTGGTTGTTGCCGTGGTTTCCCTGCTGTCTTGTTTTCTTTTTGCTGTTTTTTTAAGCAGGTGTTGAAGCAGATTTTCAGGGTCTTCTCTCTTTATCCCTCTTCTCCTCTGTTTTTCTCTCCCTCTCCTTCTCTTAACTCTCTTGCCAACTTCTATTTCCTTCTTCTTTCTCTCTCCCGTCTCCCGTCCTGTCCGGTCTGATTGTAATAACTTAAAATTAAAAAATGTAATAATCGAATAAATGACAATCATGTGGACCAATATCTGCACTATTCTTCAGACAATAATTCTGATTTCTGCAGACAGGACAGGCAAAATTTTTAAAAAGGTGCTTCCAAAGCTGTGTCACTGTGAGCAGTGTGTGCTTTGCCGCCTCAGTGTGTTTTGTTTTTTGCAGGGCTGTTGTGTGTCTTTATGTTACTGTGCGCTGTTGAGCCTCTGGGTTCACTGAAAGCAGTGATTGCCACACTTGAGCTGAGCAGCACCGTTGAATTGTCAGAACCACACTACCAGAGATGCCTGTTTGAAAACATGTCTACGTCTGTGCTTCATGTTCAGATTAAAAGGATTTGCTTCCATCTGCAGTGAAACTGCTCCTGAAGTGAAATCAGGTGATTTGCAGACTCTTGGCAAATGGAGGCAGGCAGCTATCATGTTCCACCTCAGCCAGCTACACAATTCAAATTCTACTTTCATGCATCTGCACTGACAATCTTGTCATGTATATACATGCATGAAATATAACCCCGCTGTTCAATTTTAAGAGCTTTGCCCTTCAGAGTCTCTCTTCTACATAAGGTGTAGTGGCTATGCTGTTGTTGGTGTTTCAAAGCTGCCATGTGTCCAGCAGAGTGCAGCAGAGAGGAGAGGATGACAAATGGATGAACAGGTGGTCTCTGACTATGGATGGATTATCATCATGTCTGCATGCTGATCCAGGGGAGGGAAGATGGCAGAGGGTTTAATCGGAGCAAGTCTCAGGCAGTTGTCACGACAGATATTCGACGCGTCAGCCTGCTGAGACGAGGATGATATGTTGTAGTCTGATGGTAATGACAATGACAACGACAGTCTGGTTATCTAAGAATGGAGCAAGCAGCCGTCAGGGGAATCCCTGCCAACAGAGAACTACTCTTTGTTTAAAAATGAGAACCGCTCGCCTGAGGCACCTAAATCATCAGCAGGGCACTTAGTTGGCTCCCCAGCGACACACCGGCCATGTCTGAAACATCGCAGATGACAGGGTTTACAAAGATGTTTTCAAATTGTTACTGAGCTCTGTCAATTTAAAAATGTCACACAAAAGGAAAATAAGTAAAGTTCATACAAATCAGGCTTTGACCATTTTTCCTTGTTCATTTGAAATTTGGATACGTAAATCACACAGTGTTGTCCCCGTATGACTGTGTACCAGAATGCGCTGGCCATTAAGATGACTCTGGATCACAATTCAATTCAATTCAATTCAATTTTATTAATATAGCGCCAAATCACAACAAAAGTCGCCTCAAGGCGCTTCATAGATTTGTTACCCATACCCCTCTGTGCTCCCCTCTGACCAGGTTGTAGCTGTTGTTGTGCGAGCACAGAGGTAACTGAGCAGAAGAGTTGGGAGGTAATTAAAGAGCACATGCTCAGCTAGACAGCACGTAGCACAGATGTGAGGGAGGGAGAGCAGAAGCTTGTTCAGCACCACTTTGTTCACACAGAGGAAATGTAATTTATTACCCAGCCAGGGGGTAGAACCCCACCCTCATCACAGCAGAGGCACTAGAGCCAAAACCAAGATGGGCTGCTTTGGATTGGAGCAAATATACAGTTGGCAGCCACTGTAATAAGGTTAGCAGGTGTTTCTGAGTTTCCAGTTTAAGGTTTTGTGTTTTCACTTTGTCAGTTCTACCTTTTGTTCGAGTCCTGCGTCTGGGTCCTCATCCTGCCTGCCAAGCCTTAAGCATAGTGGGGTTGCTCCCAAAACAGTGTATAAACTTTCCATAAAAAACCCTTGTATACGCTGTTAGTGTGGTTTGGAATATACAGCACTGACATGTCAAAAGGTTCATCTGTGAAACAGCGTGAAATCTTTACCCGAAGACGCAAGACAGGCGCTACACCATCAACGTCCAACACAGACTGACATGGCATAGCCAGACGGATTTTGGAGCCAAGTTGGACAGCATTGATACAAGACTGACAGGGATGGCAAATGCTGCGACTGCACTGGAGGGTAAAGTGTCGGAGGTAAAGCAAGACATATTGAACCAAGGGGCTCATATCGAGGAGGCCGAAGCCCGCATTGCCGAAGTAGAAAGCACACTTGAAAAAACAGAAACGAAGCCAAAACAGATGACTTGGAAAACCGGGGACGACGAAAGAACCTGCGCATCTTCGGCATAAAAGAGGGAGCAGAGGGGAACAACCACTCTTCGACTTTATTAACATCATGCTACCTAAGTGGCTGGGGCTAGCGCCCGACAAGTCATTCACACTGGAGCGAGTGCATCGCACGCTCCGGGAAACCAAACCAGAGCAGAGCGGTGCTTGTTCGCTTCTTAAAATTCCAAGAGAAGGAACTGGTATATCGGGAAGCAAGAAAACAACAAATTACACATGAAGGGGCCAAGATCACATTTGCACAGGATCTGTCTGCGGCGACGGCTCAGATCCGACGGGGATTTCACCCGGTTGTCAAACTGTTTATTGATATCAATGCCTTCCTTGTGTTAACATAACTGGGCGTTTAAGGGTATATTCGTTCTAAATTTAATCTAAATCGTTTTGGGTTATACATCAACAGCTAAACCTTAACTAAGTCATTATTTTTTTGTCCTACCAAGGGTAAACTTTACTTTATAATGAAAAAAATCAGTATCATTATATGGTTAGTGTGCACTGTCTGATTTACGGGGTTTTGGAGAGGTCGCGTTGACTAGTTCCTCCTCACTGATGTGGATTAACACCCTCCAAATAATTTGTTCGAAGGAGGGGGGAGACATTTCCAACAAGGAAATGCAAATGTTCAATCAGAAATTGTTTACAGGTTCTGTATCTGGTATGTGTGAGTGTGTGGATGGAAGTGCAAACCTGCTTCTTCAATTTTTCCTTTACTTTGTTTATTTAAGTAAACAGTCTGACAATATTTTATGGAGAGGACAACTAAAGAAAACATTTTGAACGTTAACATTACGACCTGGAACGTTAGGGGGATACGGACGTTAGCTAAACTGAAACAAGTATTAAACCGACTGAAACATTTTAACTCTAGAATTATTTTCCTACAGGAATCTCATTGGAGACCACAGACTGGGACACAATGAAGGCTGCTTCTAACAGCTTGGACGAGTTTACGGACACTGTCACCTCCTATATCCACTTCTGTGAGGACAGCATTGTGCCATCACGCACCAGGGTGAGTTATAACAATGACAAACCCTGGTTTACTCCTAAACTCAAAAAGCTGTGGCTGGGAAAGAGAAAGGCGTTCAGAAGCGGAGACAGGGACTGCTACAGAGAGGCCAAGTACAGGTTCACTAAAGAAGTGGACATTGCTAAACATCAGCACTCTGAGAAGATGCAGCAGCAGATCTCAGAGAATGACTCGGCCTCTGTGTGGAAAGGTTTTAGGAATATCACCAACTACAAGCCTAAAACCCCCCACTCCACTGATGACTTGCTCTTGGCCAACACCCTTAACGACTTTTACTGCCGTTTTGACGAGCCATCAGGCAGCCTTCACACCTCCAACGGCCCCAACAATAGAGGCACTTTGGACACTCATTCCCCCACCTCTCCCCCCTCCATAGAGCCATCACCACCTTCAAACTGTTCACCTGCAACACCCCCCTCCTCACCCCACACAAAAGAGGATTTCACACCACCTCCTCCCACCACAACTCTTCATATTCATGAAGCAGATGTGAGGAAGCAGTTTAAGAGTCTGAATGCTCGGAAAGCTCCCGGCCCAGACGGTGTGTCTCCTGCCACCCTCAGACACTGTGCAAACGAGCTGGCCCCAGTGTTTTCTGGCATCTTCAACTCCTCACTGCAGGCATGTCATGTGTTTCAGCATCTATTTCAACAGCATGGAATTAAGTGGACATTTAACCCTCCCACTGCTTCACATCATGGCGGAGCATGGGAGAGGTTGATAAGATCAATACGAAAAGTGCTGAATTCTACTGTGAGAGAACAAGTTCTGGAAGAAGAATGCCTTCATACAGTCTTATGTGAGGCAGAGTCGATTATCAACAGCCGACCAATCACCAGGGCATCAAGCGACCCAAATGATTTGGAGGCTCTGACACCTAATCATCTTTTGTTTTTGAAAACAAAACCTTCATTGCCTCCAGGATTGTTTGACCAGAATGACCTCTACTCACGACGTAGATGGAAACAGGTGCAATATATGTCCAATCTATTTTGGAAGAGATGGACTAAAGAATACCTACCTCAACTTCAGGAACGTCAGCGGTGGGCCACAGCATCAAGAAACTTTGCAGAAGGAGATGTCGTTCTTCTTCTTCTGAAAGAAGGCTTTCAGGAGCAAAGTGAAGGAGGAGATGAAAGCAGCACAGCGGGAGGTGAAACGCTGCCTGAGGGAAGCAAAGGACACCTACAGGAGGAAGGTGGAGCAGAAGTTGGAGAGGAACAATATGAGGGAGGTCTGGAATGGTGTGAAAACCATCACAGGCCACAACACCAAGAAAAGCACAGTGGGGGGGACTGTGGAGAAGGCAAACGAACTCAACAACTTCTTCAACAGGTTTGACCAGCCCACAACCCCCCCACCCTCACCCTCACCTTCACTACAGAGTCCTCTCCCCACTCTCCTGCCTCCTTCGCTTCCCCCCCTTCCTGACACCATGACACCCCCCTCCTCCAATCCCTCTCTCAGCAGCAAGACATCTCCCCCCCTCCCCTCCTCCCAAACATCTCCCAGTGTCACAGTGGATCAGGTCAGGAGGCAACTGAGGAAGCTTGGCCCCAGAAAGGCAGCAGGCCCAGACAAGGTGTGTCCTAGGATGCTAAAGGCGTGTGCTGCTGAACTTGGGGAGCCGCTACAACGAGTCTTCAACCTCAGTCTGCGACTGGGGAGAGTGCCCGCCCTATGGAAGACATCCTGCATCGTCCCGGTCCCCAAAAAGAACCGGCCCAATGAGCTGAATGACTTCCGACCGGTGGCACTGACGTCACATCTTATGAAGACTCTAGAGCGGCTCTTCCTCAACCTCCTCCGACCACAGGTACAACATGCCCAGGACCCACTACAGTTTGCATACAAGGCGGGTGTCGGAGTGGAGGATGCCATCCTGTACCTCCTACACAGAGCCCACTCACACCTGGATGGGGGAAAAGGCACGGTCAGGATCCTGTTTCTTGACTTTTCCAGTGCCTTTAATACCATCCGGCCCTGTATGCTTCAGGAAAAACTGAACAGGATGGAGGTGGACCCCTGCCTGGTCGCTTGGATCTCCGACTACCTCACCGACAGACCACAGTACGTCAGGCTGAAGGACATCACGTCTGACACTGTGGTCAGCAGCACAGGAGCACCACAGGGAACTGTGCTGTCCCCTCTTCTCTTCACCCTGTACACCTCTGACTTCTGCTACAACTCTGAATTATGCCATATTCAGAAGTTTGCAGATGACACGGCCATCATGGGGTGTATCTGGGATGATCAGGAAGAGGAGTACAGAAGTCTGGTGAGGAACTTTGTCGCATGGAGTCACACAAACCACCTGCAACTCAACACCTCAAAGACTAAGGAACTGGTTGTGGACTTCGGGAGGTCCAGAGAAGGTCCACTGCCGGTTCAGATAGAGGGGGAGGAGGTGGAGGTGGTCAACAAGTACAAGTACCTCGGGCTGTGGGTGGACAATAAACTGGACTGGTCATGCAACACAGAGCACCTGTACAAAAAAGCCCAAAGCCGACTGTACTTCCTCAGGAGGCTGAGGTCTTTTAACATCTGCAGGAAGCTCCTGAGGATGTTTTACCAGTCAGTGGTTGCTGGAGTACTTTTCTATGCTGTGGTGTGCTGGGGGAGCAGCACAGCAAAGAGGGACTCATCCAGGCTGGAGAAACTGATCAGGAGGGCTAGCTCTGTGGTCGGCATGAAGCTGGACACTCTGGTGACAGTGGCAGAGAAAAGGACACTAAAGAAACTGATGGACATTATGAACAATGCTGGGCATCCTCTGCACACGGCCATTAACAACCAGAAGAGTCTGTTCAGTGACAGGTTGCTTCTCCCCAAGACAAGAACTAACAGACTTAAAAACTCCTTTGTCCCACACGCCATCAGACTGTTTAACTCCTCTCTGGAGGGGAGAGGGAGGGGAGACAGGAGGACAAAGGAGGGGGGAACAACTAAGCTGTAGTGCCTCTTCACCTCACTGTGCAATACCTTTGTAAATAGTCAACAGTGCAATAGACTCAATACTTGAAATGTGCAATTCATTCACTTGTATTTTTATTTTTATTGCTATTTATTCTATTTATCCCCTTCGTATATTTTATTTATATTGTCTCTGTATTTATATATATATATATATATATATATATATATGTGTGTGTGTGTGTGTATTATATATATATATATATATATATATATATATATATATATATATATATATATATATATAATATTCTGTAACTCTGTAACTTCTGTCGGTGCTGTGCTTTTTTGGAAATCGAATTTCCCAGAGGAACCCACCCGAGGGATTAATAAAGTTCTATCTAATCTAATCTAATCTAATCTTCTTGTGGACGACTGTGCACCACGAAACTCATGGATTATGGGAAAGATCATCAAAACTGTTCCAGACAAGAAGGGTCTCGTTCGCCGAGTACGGATAAAGACAAAGACTAATGTTTTGGACAGACCCATCACCAAGATTTGTCTGCTTGTGGAATCTGAATGGGCTAGTGGTAAAGACAAAGCCCCTACGATGAGCCATGTGCTAGCAACCTCTGGCTCTTTCCTTCTTTCTCTCTTTCCTTCTTTTCTTTCTTATTCTTTTTCATCTGTTCTTTTGGAAATGGACAGAAACCAGCCTTAATATACTTTGCAAAGCTGATTGGCAAAGTATTGAACAATTCATTTGTCTATAAATAATATTTTGTCATGTGTTTAAACATTGGATATGTCTAAACGTGATTCATATTAAGTTTGTAAAGTTAAAAAATGTGGTAATTGTTCTAAGGCAATACATTATTAGAACAATTAGGGGCTGGTAATGTAAGCGCCAGACGTCTGCTTTATATTTTTATTTACGATTGAGTTCATGTTTGTTTTATAATTCATAGATTCATTACATAGGTCATCTTTTCAGGATTAATAAATGTGAAAATATATGTGTTTACATAAAGTAATTTTAAGTCACTGTTTTGGGATTGGAACCTAAAAGGGGGTACCTCTCACTTTAAGTATGTAAGTGCAATAGTAGCATGAAACCCTGTGTGAGAGGGAAGGGGAGGAGCATGGACAGAGAGGTTGGGAGTCTCACGGTTTTCTGACCGTGTGCACAGCTAGTTCTGGATAACTGCTATTTTTTGGAACTTTCATGTTTTTTAGGAAGGAGTTCATTGTTACATCTTCAGTTTGTAATAAATAAACAGTCTTCAAATCATAATGCAACTGGAAGCATTTCTTTTGGAAACCAGGAACACGCGTCAGCCATAGACTCTTCTTTTTTGAACTTGGTTTATTGGAAATTACCCTACATAATTTATTGATGCTTTCCTCCAAAGACTCAGCAGCAGATAAGCTGGAAGCTTGGAGAAGCGAGATCCAAGAGGACATAGATGAAGACAACTGGAACCAGGCTTGCTTAAAAGCACAAACACAAACAATAATGCTTTAAACTCCTGCAATATAAATGGCTCATGAGAACCTATATAACACCTGCCAAGCTCCATGATATGTCCAATGATATTCCAGACATCTGTACTAAATGTTTAGTTGAAAAAGGAACTCTTGGAAAGACGTTATCAAATGTCTGTCGGACGTGTTTAAGGTAAAAATCCTTTTAAAAGGTAAACTCTGTGTACTTGGAATATACCCAAGGGAATTTGAACAACCGGAAAAAAGAAGGAAATAGCAGACTCTAGGCCTGGAAAGACTAACATATATTGCCAAGGGCAAACTATGGGACTTTGTGAATATGTGGAAGCCATATATGGATATTTTAGGGAGTGGAGGTGAAGGACGTTTATGAAAAAGAAGGAAAAGAAGAAGGGAAGGAGAATCTTGTTTATCCTAACTCCTTGCATTTTTGTATTACTGTAAGAAGTCATTTCTACATTTGTAGAAATTTGTCTACATGATGTAGACAGGTTTGATGTATGGATCGCTGTGTGAATGTGAGGATGTGCTAATATTTGTTTGTATTGTACAACAGAAAATTTCAATAAAAATATATGGAAAAAAACGGATTTGTTGTAATTACGTTTATGATTTAAATGTCTCTCACTGATCTTATTCACGTCTCCTCTGAAGCTTCTGTGGAGGAGACGTTCGTTGCTATAACTGTTGATACACTGATTCTGGGTACAGTTATTACCATGGCTACACAGTCCTTGTCTCGTTCAGGAGTATGGTGGGAAATGTTGTAAATCCCTCTGAGGCCCATTTGGTATGTGTGACATTGAGCTGGATAGATTTCATTTGCTTATATAATTAATCATTTTTAGGTGTTTGTGAAGGACACGCACTATTTCCCAATAATCCTCGTCATCGTCTCTTTAAAGTTAAAATAAACAAATAATGATGTTTACAGTTTAACAACAAACCTTTAACCTTCTGAGTGCTATTAGAAAGTTAACAATCAAACACTGCAAGAGTTTTTCAAACGGCCGTTTTATGCCAGCAGACAGTCATTTTTTAAATTGTTCATAATGAGTCTGTTATTGGTGGATACAGAGATGTTATGTCTGTGAAGGTTCTCAGTCATCCAGGTCATGTAGTCTGAGGAGCTTGGAAAGAAAAGCGTCTGGACTTCTTTAAGTTTCTTGAAGACGTTTCATCTAAGAAGCTTCTTCAGTTCTAAGAGCAACTGGTGGAGACTCCCCAAGGCTACGTCCACACTAACACGTTTTCATTTGAAAACGCATCGTTTTCTCTCCGTGGCCTCCCGTCCACACTGAGACGGCGTTTTCGGTCAAGGAAAACACAGCGTTTTGAAAACGCTCTCCAAAGCAGAGACATTAGAAAACGCCACTTGCACGTTGCAGTGTGGACAGAGAACCTGGAGCTTTTTCGAAAACGATGATGCATTTGAGTCATGTGATGCAGTCATGTGACCAATTAAACAAAGATAGTGGAGGGCATTATACAGCTGTTGTTGTGTTTGACGGCCCTGTTAAAGATTAATCAGTCTGCACGGGCTCCAGAGAGCTTTTCTTCAAATTCTTTAATTCTCACTCACTTTTGCAACTTTGTACTTTTGTGTTACTCGCAGCAACAACTCCACCTCATTGTGAGTCCATTTAAAAAACTCGCTGCTTTTCCTCCACATTTTGCCGACGTTTCGAAGAGCCGGAAAGTAACTAAGCGGCAGACAAAAATGAGGCAGGTCGAATCTTCTTCACGCATGTGCAGGACTGGAACGGAAGCACTTTTAGTCATTTCGATGTGGACGCACAACTCTGTGAAAACGACTGAAAACGCTAGTGTGGACGCAGAGCATTTTCAGGCGAAAACGCCGTTTTCAAATTTAACCATGTGAGTGTAGACGTAGCCTAAGAGGGTCATGGACCTCCTATTGATCCTCTACCTAATCACACAATCAGGAACAGGAGCAGAAAATGTTCCCTCTAAGCCTGACGGGAAAAAGAGGTACACACACATCCTGTCCTCTTCCTCCAGCCATAAGAAACATCGACTCTCTTCCCGTATTTAAGTCACAGCTAAAAACACATTTTATCTGCTGTCAAGTTCTGTTTTGCAATTTGAACTTATTTTATGTATTTTATGACTATTGCTCCTTTTATTCATTTTTATTCTTTTGTAAGGTGACCTTGGGTTTTTGAAAGGCGCCCTCAAATAAAAGGTATTATTATTATTGCACTTATGCCCACCACACACTCAGACACAAACTGGTTCATCACAAACACAAACTGAACAACACAGCTGTGCAGTGCAGCGAGGAGCGCTCAGACCTCTACACTGGAGACACCACTTCATAAACACATGTAAAGGTCAAAGGTCACTCTCTCAGGATGGCAGTGTTCACATTTTGTACAGAGAAGACAGATGGTTTGAAAGAGGAGTGAAAGAAACATCCATGTCCACTGTGAACGGCCATCTTTGAAAAGAGGCGGGGCTTACCACACCAACTGTCTGCCATCTAAAATCTGGACGCCTTAACGTCCACGCACATCCTGCGTCATCTGACCTCATTAAGTCACATGATAGGGTGTGGCTAGGTTTCACAATGAGCTCACCCGAAACCTTGGCTGATTAGATAGAGGATCAATAGGGGGTCCACGACCCTCTCAAGCTGGGCTACACTGGGCGATTTTTTCAGTCGCGTTATTCAGCTCCTGCTCAAACTGCACGATTGACTCGCAGAGGTTAGAAGTTCATAGGTCACGATGCAGGTCTCACACTATACGGCCTGATGCTCTGATGCGACCTGAGTCACTCTGTGGTAAAACCGCAAAGGATTCTGGGAACTTGTGGCAAGAGGTACTAGCGCACGCAGGCTTTCAATCGAACTCAGTTACACAGCGATAAAAAGAAACACAGAAAATGCCAAGAAGCTGTTGTATTATTAACTGCAATAGGCGGTCGCATGACAGCCACGGGAAGCTGACGGGTAAAGAGATGGTTTTTCTTTTTTATCGGATTACGTCGTTGAAGAGAAATTTTTTAAGCCATGTTTCCGAAGTAAGATGGCCTGGCCTGTAAATGGCCTGTATTTATATAGCGCTTTACTAATCCCTAAGGACCCCAAAGCGCTTTACATATCCAGTCATCCACCCATTCACGCACACATTCACACACCGGTGATGGCAGCTACATTGTAGCCACAGCCACCCTGGGGCGCACTGACAGAGGCGAGGCTGCCGGACACTGGCGCCACCGGGCCCTCTGACCACCACCAGTAGAGCCGACGGATGGTCTGGATATACCAAATATAACGTCTCAGAACCCTCCAGCTCACAGGTTAGTCTGCTCCAAGCATTTCCACAAAGGTCAGAGTTTTGTAGTAGTTAATACGTCATTTTTCTTAACATAATTGGTGATATAGGTTACAAGCAAGTCTGGCGCTGAACAGAAATTGTCGCGCTATGCTCCTTTGTTTATTGTGCATAAATAGTGAATTGTCCTGACACAATATTGCGTTTCGCTTCTGTTATTATGGTACATTGACAAAAACATATAGTTTTATTCACAGGATAAAACAGTTGTTTTGTATCACTAATTGCCCAGTACGATTACAGCATACAGTATTATTGTCACTGCTACATTTCTGTGATGCTACCAGAAATTATTTCCACTACTAATTAATTACCGTTGAGCTCAAAGGTCCTATTAATAAACGGTTAACGAATGTGTATTTATGATGACGATTTGTGAGACTGGTAAGCTTACCTCTGTTCGTACGATGGTCTTTCGTTCTACACGGTGCATTTCAAGGTCCTGTACCCATCCGTCGGTAAACTGTTCCTGGGCTTGTTGCAGTGACCTGAAGTTACTAAACTTCATGAGTGTATGCACTCACTCCAAGAACCGTATGATTATAAATCTGAGCGTGGTGACAGTTGGGCAGCACGCTAACGTCTTTTGTCCACTCTGTGTGCTCGTAAGGGTCTGACCCTTTCACTCCTTTGATTTTTTCCTCGTATCTTTTCTTCGTCTTTTCGTCGAGTCTGTCTTTGTACGGACCGGCATTGTTCTCCTTTTGTTTTGTACAGAACCTTTTTTGTGCGGCAAAGGAAAAAACAAGAAGGTATTGGAACCGGAGAATGAACATTTTGCGGTGCTGCAAATGCTTGCATTTGATGCGGTACTTGGATTGTTTTGCCACGAGTTCCCGGCATGCAATGCGCGAAAATCACGTGATTGCTAAACAAGGGGGCGGGTGCATCCGGCCTCCTCGACTGTAATTGGTCCAGCCCAGAGCCGATCATGACCAATTGGCCAATCCAACACCTTTCATTATTTATACCCTTCCTAAAAAAAAAAAAAAAAAAATCCTTCGGCCCATAAAAACAAAAAATCACCCGGTATGCCCGATGGCCAGTCCAGCTATGTCCATCGCTTGTGTCCAGGTCACACGCTGCACTGCTGCTTCGTCTTTTCACTTTCATTTCTGTGTCTGCGCAGTGTGAGAGGCTGCGGTGACAGCCTCACGACGGCTGACAGGATTTCAAACCAGGTTTGATTTTCTTACGACCAAGCGATTGATGATCGGGAGCTGGTCGTGAGGTGTTAATCGCTTCTCGTTACCCCACGTATACTACACGATGCACGACGCACGATGAAGGCGAAACTGATCACCAAAACGGTCGCACGACTGAAAAATGCTCAAAATGAGCCAAAATGAGCCAAAATTCGCGTGTAAACCCAGCATAAGGGACATCTCCCAGTAGGTCTTAAAATCTGGGACTCTCCACCAAGGGTGAAGAAACGCAGTAAATAGTAGTCTGTCCTCTGGTGTTGTACCTGTGAATCTTAAACATGCAGTGATTCAGCCTCTACTTAAGAAACCTGCTCTTAATCCTGATACTATTGCAAATTACAGGCCTATTTCCTACTTTACCCCCAAAATTCTTGAAAAGGTGGTTTACAAGCAATAAATGTCCTTTATAGAAGAACACGATACTTTAGAAGTTTTCCGGGTTTTAAAGCTTTACATAGTACCTAATCTGCCGTTTTAAGAGTTTTGAATTATGTGTTTTTACCAACTGACTCAGGTGTGTTATTATCGTGCTGTTAGATTTAACTGCTGTCTTTGATACAGCGGATCATAACATTTTAATTTCCCGTTTAGAGCAGTTGGTGGGTGTTAGCAGTGCCGCTCTGCAGCGGTTCAGATCCTGTTTGGCAGAGCGGATTTCTCTGTGAAACTCGGGGAGTTTGCATCCTCTGCTGCTTCTCTGCACTGTGGGGTCCCACAGGGTTCGGTTTTAGGCCCGCTTCTTTACTCCCTACATCTTCAACACCTTGGCTCTATTTTCAGGAAACATGGGATTTCTTTCCACTGTTGTTTCCCACTTATAAAGATAAATGGCTTCTCAGTAGACCCTCTGCGTAGATGCCTTGATGAAATAAGGGCCTGGATGGCTTTGAACTTTTTACATTTTAATGAGCAGAAAACAGAAGTGATGGTTCTTGGTGGCTCTTCTGAGGCCACTACTATAGATCTTGGTTCGCTGGCACAGTATGTTGAACCAGTCATCACTGATCTGGGAGTTAAAATGGAGGCAGATCTTAAACTTGAAAGCCAGGTCTGTTGTAAGATCTCGCTTTTTTCATTTGAGGCAGTTAGTCAAAATAAAGCCTATCTTATCGAAACAGCATTTTGAGACAGTAATCCATGCCTTTGTTACATCTAGGCTGGATTATTGTAACGCGCTTTATTGTGGGGTTAGTGATGCGTCCATTAGGCGTCTGCAGGTTGTGCAAAATGCTGCAGCTCGTCTTTTAAGTGGAACAAAACAGTCTGAGCACATTACCCCATTTTTAATTTCACTCCTGTACATTTTAGGATTGTTTTTAAAATTCTCTTGTTTTTAATTCCCTTAATGGCTGACGCTTCACCTCAGCAGACAGTCTGGCTTAGCACCTGCTCCTGTGTGGAAGGGGGTTGGAGGATGCAAGTGAAGGAGGAGGGGGTTGCAACGGTGGCCTTTTGTAAAGTGATGGGGGAAGGAGCGTCTGTGTGAATGCGAGAACAGATCTGATTGTAAAGAGCGCCGATGTGAGGAGCAGTGTGGTGAACAGACCAGCGCTCAGACAAAAGCACATGAGTTGGCTTAGATATGGCAATTATAACCACGGTGCTGTATCTATGGGGGCGTGTCTCGCAGCTTACTTGGTACGCTCTTCCTTTGTGCCGACTCAGGCGGCATGTTTGTCCTTTCACTGAAATACATTTTAAAGACATGTTTCATTTTAAGAACTTTCAGAAGAAGCACAAAGAGCTGACTGTAAACCGGCACCACCAATAAATCTGAACTAAAATGAAGTGAAATGGCCTTTAATGACTTATAGGACATGGCAGGGCTGTGGTCTCTGGCTCCGCTACAGTGAGCCAGGTGGAGGGAATTAGGCTGACCAACTCTCTCCGGCGAAGGGAGGCGTGTGAGAGCACAGCTGCAAGCTGCCCTGGGAAACACGAGGTGCCGAACAGGAAGCTCGGTGGTCGAGGTGGCGAGGAGGAGGCATCGTGTGTGTGCAAAATCTGTACAATAAAGACAATTTAACTGTGAACGCTGTGTGGGTCTGTGGTGTTCACAGAACAATCATCAAGAAATACAATAATATTCCACATTTAAGCTTAAAATGTCCCGTGTATAAAAACACATACACTATCACTGCATACCAAAAACATCAGATTCCTTTGAAAGCATTGTTCATGTAGCTCGTTCCTAGCACTTTCCTTTATACAGAGAGATATTTGAAGGATTTTGGAAAAGTTAAAGCTTTCCTCCACATGTAAAATACATTTTTACCTGATCTAGTCTGACTGATGCTGACTGATAACTGCTGCTGTCTGTTTGCTGTAGTGGTGTGCGGATCGACACTGAAATATCGATTCTTCTGATACCAGTAATTTATGTTCTAGAATCCATCCATCCATTCGCTTCCGCTTATCCTTTTCAGGGTCGCGGGGGGGCGCTGGAGCCTATCCCAGCTGTCATAGGGAGAGAGGCGGGGTACACCCTGGACAGGTCGCCAGTCTGTCGCAGGGCCAACACACAGAGACAGACAACCATTCACACTCACATTCACACCTATGGGCAATTTGGATTATCCGATTAACCTATCCCCACAAGCTGCATGTCTTTGGACGGTGGGAGGAAGCCGGAGTACCCGGAGGGAACCCACGCAAACACGGGGAGAACATGCACACTCGACACAGAAAGACGCCGGCCTGATGGTGGAATTGAACTCAGGACCTTCTTGCTGTGCGGCAACAGTGCTAACCACCGTGCCACCGTGCTGTTCTAGAATCGATTCTCATATTAAAATATCGATGTGTTAGTACTCTGGAGTAAATTTGTAGTTTTTCATTAACAGGAACACAGTGGAAAGAAACTATATCATTCGGATTGTCTAAATTGGAAGGAACTACTTCCTCTTCCGCCTTTCATAGTCATGTGTGAAACAGGGCTGTATAACTGTGTCACAGCCCCTGGTGTGCGCACTCGCAACAATGGCTGAGTGTAATTGGAGTCATGTGGGGACGTATTTTACCTCCACAAACAGCCAAAATGTGGTTTGCGATACATGTGGCAAGAAAGTGAGATGTTGTGGTAACACCGCTGACCTCGTCAAACACCTCAGAGTAAATCATATCACAGAATATGACGAGCGTATGTTGAGGCGAACTGAAGAGGAGGAGAGGGACAGGTGGAGGACAGGGGCAGGTGGAGGACAGGGACAGGTGCTGCTAGGGCGAGACAGACGTCTCTCACGGAGTCCTTTAGTGCAGCAGGCAGGCTACGTGTTCAAATAGCACAACTTCAGGTTTTTATTTCTATATGATAATTCTGCATCATTAAGCAATGAGAACAAGTAGTCTGATGTCCTGTAATCATTATGAAGCTATATTATTATTACAATTAAATAATGCAATTCTATGTTGTATTATGAAACTCAATGAAACATTACGTTTTTGTACAGAGTATCCAGGGTGGTATCGGGTCAGTATCGTCGATACCACCCTGGATTTTACTTGGTATCGGATCAGAAAGGGAATCAGTGGAATCGCACATCACTAGTTTGTAGCTGCCGTACAAACATGCGTGTCAGAGGTCTCTGGTTCCTGGCGTCGTGCAGCGCACCAATAATTCTGCTTTGTGGAGAAAGTGTGAATAAGCATGTTTGCGCTCTTCCTCAGAGGATCTAAAAGCTCATCCACGAGCTCCTCTGGCTGCTCGGATCACAGGATCTTGTTTCACATGAGATCGTGTGATTGTTGGCCTGTTACGGCCTGTTATATAACAGCGAGTGTCCAGATACCTGTGAGATCTTTCTGCTTGCCACACGAGCTGTCCGATGCAGGCTGCTTTCAAATTTCATCAGAAAGAGAAAATCAACCTTGTACATCATTTCAGCTCATTTCTAGCTGCTGCTGTTTCCAGTGGCTCACTGATGATGGATGCACTGATTTCATGGCGGGGACCCTTGGTTACTGATGGTGGAGCTCTGCCAGGAGCAGCAGCTTCCTGAGCTCTGATTGGTGAACGCTGCTGTCTGCTCTGCTAGCATTGGCTACTTCTACATATACACTGGTCTCATTACATTCAAAACTCCACCCTTCTGTAGAAGGAAGGGGGTGGCAGAGGGTGTAAAGTGGGCCGTGTTGTTCCTCATTGTTGTCTTACAGGCTGGCTTTCTCTTTAGCTACTTTGTTGTTTCTAAGCTGCAGTGGTATTGTTTCTGCATTTACTTGGATGTAGCTCAGGAGGTCGAGCAGGACATCTACAAGCCTGCATGCCAGATATCCTTAGCAGCATACTCATACCAAGTTGCTCTCTGAAGCAGGATATAGAACAGAATGCCTTTTACTGTCACCATACACACAGTGAGATACAGAGCAGCTCCCACTCAGCGCAGACATATGAACAGTATTTTAAGTGTACAAATATACAAATCAGGAGAAATAAATAAATAGTGTTATATGTTTACAGTGTGGTTTACTGCACAGTGCTCATATGAATGTGTGAGTGTTGTATAAAGTGCCATATAAGTATGCCCAGAGAATGCAGCAGGTCCTAGAACTGACTGCATATATTAAGGCTGTTGAGTACTGCTGTATGTGGACAGGGTAGGGTCTGCCTTACGATGAGGCGGCTGTTGTTGTGATCGGGCGCTGACATGACAACGAAGCGGTCCTTACATGCACCTCTAGCCTGCACGTACCGCTGTCTGTCAGACAACGCTCAGGGCAAAGTGCCATCTGGCGCCTGGTACCCAAACACTTTGTTAAAGCCGCTTGATAACGCTGATGAATGAGCGCGCTCTCTAACTGATGCCTGTGAGGACGAGTGCACGCTGACACCGCTTTCAAACAGGACCTGTTCTTTTCGGATGCTCTGAGGTGAGCGGGTGAGTGATCCTCGGCATCACACGAGCTGCTCACGCACACATCCAGCGCCATTTGCAGACAGGTACACCTACCGCCCCTTTTATTGTCCCACGCTCAGCGCCGGGCTGTAGTGTTGACTGAGTCACGGCAGCAAAATGCAGGAAAACGGGTCAGAAAAACAGCGTTAGTGGAGTTTGGATGATTTCTGCATGGTAGAAGGTCGTGTCTGATGATACGGCGATGATGTAACAGCATGAGCGGATGCACTACTTCTTTATCCGTGACCACCGCAATCCGCGCATTCGTGTTACACAACCAGCGCACCAAGAGATGCTTCCGTTTCGTGCTTTCATACATTATGAGCATGAACAGCACCGCGCTCTGGTACCCAGGCCTGCAGCGCTCACAGCAGAGCGCATCATCATCATCATCATCATCATCATCATGAGGACTGGACTCTTTGATTATTGTCCGGTGAGACGGAGAAAAGTTCTTCACTTCAGTTCAAGCGCCGCAGAAGAAAGCAACGAGGTGTGGATGCTCTCGGTGGTTTTATAGCGCTGCTGTCTGCTACATGCTGCCACGTTCATTGTTGTCACAGCACATCAGACACATCTCACTGCTACTTCATATTCATTCAGTGTTCCAAGTCAGACACTAAAACAAGGCAAAGAACACGATACACGTCTGCAGACTGTTTCTCAAGGTTGTGGTGATTTTATAGTATCTCTCTGCAGTTTTGGTGCGTTATTAGGCCTTCAAAAATTTCACTGTCAAGGAAGCAAAGTGTGACTGTTGAACCTGTTCAACTGCTCATTATCACAAATATCTAACTCAGCTGTTCAATGCGGAGACACGTCAAAGTTCAAACAGCGTCAGTATCGTGGTGCCAGCAGTAACTCAAATAACACTCATAATAACCACAAAGCTTCAAACCGTGACAGCAGCAGAGGCACAAGGTGCTGATCTGAGACCAGCGAGCGAGCTCACAAAGCTGGACGAGCACAGGAACATATTTCATTCTGTGACCAGCAGTGTTGGTCAAGTTACTTGAAAAAAGTAATTAGTTACTAATTACTGATTACATCTCCAAAAAGTAATCCTGTTACATTACTGATTAAGTAATTAGTTACTTAGTTGTTTTTCAAAAACATGAGTTACAACCTGAATATGTAATAAAGCAACAGTGTTAGCTTTCAGCCGTGTTCGACTGTTTCTGCATAATCCATCATATGAAACTGAATCCAATGAAAAAGTATTTTTTAAACTTGTTTTATTAGTTTTCATCTTTTTAACTTTATGCATCAAGCAAATATTAAATTATTTGCAACATTCTCTGACTGGAAGAAACGTGTTTAACATGGAAACCTATCGTCTGCATGTTCCAGCAGATAAAATCATGTTTTGTGTTTACACTCTTTCAAATGGATGCGAGTAAAACACAGCAGAAAATAAATAGAATCAAAGACTCAGCAGCTCTTAAATCTATTGCCACCTGTTTATCAGGAGTGGGGCGGGTGGAGGTTTGCCCACAGCGGTCATGTCAGTGGGGGGTCCGGGGGTTTCTCTGTGAATGTCACGTTGCCGTGGCGGCGCGCTCGCTGCTCGCTCAGATTTGAAGTTTCATTTTTTCGCTGCAGAAAGAAGTTTCCTTCCCACACAGAGTGAACAGCAGACGCTGATGTTTGTGTCACTTTTAACAGATTCAAACTCACAGTAATCTGATTACTTCCGCAACGCTGCACGGTCGTACTCTCTCCATCACTCCATGTTATCCACGTCTGTTGCTGCCACGGACGTCACACTCTCGTACGTCATTGTCATGAGACACTCTCACAAACAAAATCACAGTTTAGTAACGCTGTACCGCAGCGTGCTTACGGGAATGTAACTGTAATGTAACTACTTTTTCTGCAATAGTAATCCCTTACTTTACCCGTTACTTGAAAAAAGTAATCTGGTTACAGTAACGTGCTACTCATGACAAACACATCGAATGTGTCCACCTAACCGTAGGGAGGTTCTTCTTCTGACCTGCTCACTTTCAAACTCCTTGCTCTGCACCTCGAGCACTTGAGATCTTGTCTCTCCAGGATTTTTGTTTATTTATTCGTTAATGAAAGTTTTGCTACATTTCATCATCGTTTCTTTTCCTTCGATTATTAGTGTTTATTTAGTTATTGTCTTGCTTTCATCAGAAAGAAAGGTCATTGATAAAAACGATTGTTAACTGAACGATGGTCTCTACCTGCCCAGCCCTCAGATGCTCAGAGCTGTGTGTTGTTTCTATGCTGACTGCCTCCATCGTTGTCACTGATGCCTGCTGATTCGGTGTGACCTCATACTGCCCTCTCTTCACACAGATGCTGTGCATGGATTCACGTGTTTTTGTGTTTCAGAACTTGTTTTTCCTTCGCTGGATAACGATGAATCCTTGCCACAGATTCATCTGGGTCAGGTCGAATTCCATGTTTTTTTCTCTCCCCAAACACGGTGGCACTGTGTAGATCATGAGTGTGTGAGGAGGGAGGCTCATGCAGTAGTTACTGATTAACATCAGCATCCTCTGTGCTCCACATCTGCACACTGCAGCCTTTAATCCCACCCAGATTATTTTAAAGCCGCTTTTAGCGCTTAAGCTCAATTTTAGCGCTCTGACACAGGCTACCGTGCAGTCAGAAATACAGATACACTTAAGTACGTTTTACTCTTTGCTGATGTTTCCGGTGAACCAGGCCTTCCTTTCAGCCTAAACCTTAGCACCTCTTTTAAACTGCTTGGTCTGTCTTGTCATATCACTTCATGTCACTGACCTAATTTGAACCTAGAAATCCACCTAATGATATGGATGTGTCACTGTGATTGTTGGTACTGGGCCACTATGTGCCCAAACACAGGCCTCATGCCTTAAAATCTGTGTCTATATCTGTACTTTCAGACAAAATCAAAGACACCATTATATAGTTTGACTGTGCACTATATAAAGCATTTCTACCACTTCTTGGCTCTGATCTCACTAT
Source organism: Copadichromis virginalis (assembly GCF_057382275.1). Classification (NCBI taxonomy): domain Eukaryota; kingdom Metazoa; phylum Chordata; class Actinopteri; order Cichliformes; family Cichlidae; genus Copadichromis; species Copadichromis virginalis. The sequence continues at coordinate 36,698,948 of NC_140638.1, forward strand.
ACTCTGACTTATTTAACCCCTCCTCCACTTGCCCTTCGAACCGCCGTGGTGGCCAGCGTCGAAAATGCCATCGGTCGGTGAAGAGGGACCTTCGAGGAACGTTGAATCCAAGATCGAACATGGCAGCTAGTCGATGAACGACGAAGAGCGAAAATCGCCCGGGATCAGACGGCATGAAATAAACAACAGCAAGCCGCAGAGGAGTGGCAGGTGAAGCGAAGCTGTCGAAGGGATAAACGCAAATGGGTCGAGCGGAAAGCTGCTGATCGGAACGATACGAGAACGCTATTCCAGATCGTGCGCGATCTTACCGTCACCTTGACAGCAGACCTCTCCTCACGCAGAAAGACCACGATAAGCGCTGGGTAGCGCACTTCAAAGATCTCCTGAATCAACCTGCCCCAGATATGCCTTTGTTGGATGATGACTTAGCCAAAAATGATGAACTCGTTGTGGACACTGGTGCCTTCACTTCTGACGAGACCAAGGCGGTGATCAAGTCTCTCAAGGGTGGAAAGACAGCCGGCGCTCTACAGCACAGCGACTGCGGGCTGTGACGAGCATTAGACATGGAGCCCGAGCAGGTTATTGTGACATAATGTCAGTAATACTGTGTCTGTCTTTCCACACCTCAAACAGAGAAGACAGAGAAGTGTCTTATAACCATTATAATGGTGCCAACTGGTGCTAACTGGGCCTTCTGAAAATTGTAAATGTAAAAAGTAAGTGTGCTTTAAAACACATGTCGATTATATTTCAGCAGCAGTCACTTTTATATCGTTGCTCTTTTAGAAAGCCAAATATGTCTCATGTCACAAATGTATCTCTTTGTTATCCTTGTAACTTTCATTTATACGGATTCAGTATTATTCTAGTTAGTTGATGGTGTTCGGCGTTTTATGCTTGAAGCATAAACTGTACATAAAAGATGGCCACCGTGATGTCACCCATTGTTTAGCGAGGTGTGAGGTGCTGAGCCGAGTGTTACACTGTTGCTATCCTGTTGTGTTGCCACGTGTGAGCAGCATGTTCCTGAGAAACTCTGGGCCAGTGCTTCCCGGTTAAAGGGTCACCTTACAACGCATCATCTTTTTTCATTTATATTCTTTTTGTTTTTAGACCATATTTTTCTAAATGAACATCATTTTATGTTCAATATTCTAAATCGTGGAGTCTTTTTTTCCAGGCCTACACCGTATTCATTTGTCCCGTACTTGACTAACTCGCCTTTAAACTGAGCTGAGTTGCCTAATTTCGGTTAATAACTCTTTGGGAATCACCTTGTTATGTTTTGTTTGTCAAACTGGGTTATCTTTGGCATTTTTCATAGAACCACAGAAATGAGAAAAGGTCTGTGCGGTTTTTTTGCTGCTGGTAACATAGAGCCTAAAGATACAGTTTAAGATGTGTTGTTTGCTGAGTTATGTGTTAGACACATCACAGGTTCATCCTTTGAGTTCAGTGTGTTTTTTATGTTTGACTGATTCATAGGTCAACAAAACAAAACACTATTGTCCTGGCGACGGTGATATGTTCAGGGACTGGACTGAAAATGAGTTAAAAATGTAGCCAATGTCCAAAGAAACACCGAAAGGCTTTCATTAAGAACAACGGCTCAACTCTGCTGAAACCTCTTCCTTACTTCCTGATGTGCTCAGTGTGTTTGGCAACATCATTTCACACACAGCAGCACAAATTAAATCTGCATACTTTTTCTTTATCGCACTAAACCGACCATGTGAACTGTAAAATACAGCGTTTAGCTCTCATCACGGTCGTCAGTGTACCTGGAGCTGTGGCACTCTGTCCTGTCAGCACTCGTGCAGCTACGCCCGTGTCCACTCAGCACTGTGGGCTGCCAGCAGCTTCTGGAACTTCATGTGCTAGTCGTGTTGGCTCTCCACCTTTAATCTATGAGCATACCTTAAAATAGTATCAGAGACCGTAAGCGTATCCAAACACTGAGGCTGTATAGCAACTGGAGATTCAGTGCATTCAAAAATGTGTTTTTGTCTTTTTGCAATGGTTGCAGTTGTAATTTTTTTGTATATGTTTTCACATCATGTCAATAATGTCAGTTTTCAATTATACATGAGAATCAGTACAGTCGTTGTGAGAATATATAGTTAGAATAGTTTTAAATGCTACTGCATTTGGATAAATAAAACTGGAATGAGTCAGTCAGCTGGGAAATAATACTACACATCAAAGAGTTTTAATGCTTAATGCATGTTTCCTGCTTTGTCATTGAGCCAGTCATGTCACCGCCAGTGCCAGAAGGTCAGCTGCAAGGTCATCAACTGAAGCCCTAAATCTGTCCTGGCTCAGGCCAGAGCCTGTTTGGCCTCTGATTCAACCAATCAGCCAGTACCACCCCCTTAAATGCTGATTGGTCAGCTTGTTTATGCGTGAATGTGTGACTGGTTCACCTGTATTTCTTTGTTTTATCGAAACACACACTGTTTGGTATTTTGTGATGACCCCGATGCAGGCCACAAGCCGAAACCCGTTGGTCAGCTAACAAAGTTGTTCCCTGGTGCTTTAAGTGTCACTGGAGTCTTCACACCACCACATCAACTGGAGGTCGCCATCCATGGATGTTTTGCCCCCTATCCCAGTACATCTCCCAGTGGGGGGCAGTGGCACACCGGGGATGTCTCTGTGGCACCCCCAGCAGCTGCCTTTACTGTGGTGTTGCCTGCTAACTGACATCCTTCCACCAGAGCCAAAGCCAAAAGCTTGCTTTCTCAGCCTCCTCTCCTAATGCCTTCATGGCTTTCTGCAGGTTTGGGCCGGTCACTCATGAAGTAGCTGGACAGCTGCTTTGCCCACTATGTCCTGACACCCAGCCTCCACAGGGTAAATCCTGGCTTTGCTGTCAGGTGCCTGGCCTCTGCCAGTTCGGTCGTCTCTATCTGCGGAGAGTTGTTGTTATATCTCTTGGGAAGAGGAGCTTCTCCTTGAGGTTCACCAAATATCTGCCAGTCTTTACCAGCTGACATCATGCTAAAGCTAAAGCTCATGCTCGGCCCATATTTATTGATTTTTCTTCAGCTTTTAATTCTATCCAGCCACATCTTTTAGTCGATAAACTTCTTAACCAGTTTAAACTTGATTTTAATCTCGTTGGTTGGATTTTAGACTTTTTAACTGACAGATCTCAGTGTGTGAGAGTAAACGGCTGTTTCTCCAAATTCATTTATTTATATAGCACCAAATCACAACAACAGTCGCCTCAAGGCGCTTTGTATTGTACAGTAGATCCTACAATAATAGATAGCTGACTCTGAAGTATGCCATCACACTACACATCTTGAGGACTTCCTGACTTCCTTGCCACCCGAAGCATCCCTGGGACAGTGCCATCTTTTCTCCTTTTCATTGTTGCGTCCTTTTGTTATGAAAACATGCAGACTTGCCATGCTGTCCTGCCTACAGGACGCCAGCTGCCATAGTAAGCACTACTAAACAGGCAGGGCTATGGAAGGGAGTTGTAGGCAGCACTTATGAGAAACCTGAGCTTATTGTCTGGCATCCTTCAGATCTCTGCCCATCTGAGGCACCTGTTAAAAGTGGTGTCCCATCACGTCCAGGAGCCCTGGCACCTCTTACCTTTATAAAGAAGCATTCCTTCTCCACCCTGGGGACTTCATCCACCACCGTGGTCTCCTTCTGTTTCTTGCTGACTTGGAACTGTTGCGGTGCTTTAATCTTATTAATTTACCATTTTCTCTTCTGGTCAGAATGTCAAGTCATTGAATGATCTAGTTTATGACCCAATAGCAGTAAAACACAGTACAGAGATGATAATGCACGAACAACGTTGTTCATCCATGGATGTAAATATATTTTCTCCAGTTGCCCGCTGAACCCTGGTCACTAACTTTTGACTTTTTTACATAAAGATTCTGGTTAGTTACTTAGGTGGGTTAGCTTCCAGTGTCTTGGAAGTGTTGGTCCTGGTATTAAGCCAGAAAAGGATTCTCACCATCAACTTTATGTGCCTGTAGGTGTTACAACCTGTCTGTCCTGATTTTAACTAGAGATGGCACGATACCACTTTTTTATGTCCGATACCGATACCGATATCATAAATTTGGATATCTGCCGATACCGATATGAATCCGATATAGTGTTTCTTAATCAACAAAACTGTTTTTTAAATATCTTGCTGCATTTTGTATAAGTTCATACTCAAGTTTAAAACAACAACTACACGGACTCGCGACAGAAAAGCCGATCAGCTGATCATTAAGCAGTTTCATGATTGAAGTAGCAGCCGGAGAGCGAGAGGCAGTCGCTCGTTAAGCTTAATGCAGGAATGCTTTACAAACATTCAGAGATGGACTTACACACTTGCTTTACTTCTCTCGGGGATAACTTTGTCGGAGATGAAATGCCGGGTTGCTAGCGAAGCTCCACATGCTATCCAGACCACCGACAGGTCCGGCATGCCACAGCCGCTCTATCACGTGATGCATACTGCTCCGACGTGCTAACGTTCTGAGGTGAGTTACGGCGTGTTGCAAGTTTTGTGAGGTGCTTTCGTGATATTTGATGGATCGGATTACATTTTTTATTTTTCTCCGATATCCGATCCAGTAATTTAGGTCCGTATCGGACCGATACCGATACGTAATATCGGATCGGTCCATCTCTAATTTTAACTGACAAATTGAAATAGTAGAGACTAATATTCCTGTTATGGCAGCAGGGGCTAGTGCATGAAAATGGACCCAAATACAGACAGAGGCAAACTGGTAGGTTTTATTTACAAAGACACAAGAGTAACACTTAAGCACCGGAAACATGAAATGAGAATCTAACAGGAGTCTGAAGCAGTCACGGCTCGTGGGTCGGGGATAGAGGTCACTGAAACAGAGGGAGAGAAATGCTGAGTGAGGTAATAAGGCAACTGAATGGCTTTCTAGTGGCTCACTGGCTTGCAGGTGTAGCGTGACATGATGGGGAAATGGAATGGTCTGCCATGAGAATTTGGCGGCGTGAACCCGGTCCAGAATTGTGGAACGGGCTGCTGCAAGTAAATAGCGCCGATTCACGAGACCAATACCCAGATCAGGGTCAATCTCCAGTACCGGCGAATGGCGACCTCCACATCCCAGGCAATGAACCCAATCTTGCTTGTAGCGGGGAGAATGGTTGGGACCTCAGAGCGATTGTGTCGGTGGCGAACTGGCGTGATAATGCATTGGCTTTGATGCTCCGTGAGCGTGGACGGTAGGAAATAAAAAAGTTAAACCTGGCAAAGACAGTGACCCACGTGCCTGCCGTGCACTCAGTCTCTTAGCTGTCCTCAGGTAAGTTAGGTTTTTATGATCCATCCAGATAGCAAACGGCTGCTTGGCTGCCTCCAACAGATGCCGCCATTCTTTCAGAGCGAGCTTTACTACTAACACCTCCCTGTCACCCACATCATAGTTCTCCTCGAGATGACGTGAGAAAAGCCACATGGTGTTCCTCAAGAGTCTTGGAAAATATCTGAATGTCATCTAGGGTAAACAAACACGAACCTGTCCACAAAATCCCTGAGAACATACCAAAGCTTGAAAGATGGCTGGGGGTTGGTTAGCCCAATCGGCATCACCGGGTATTCAAAGTGGTGTATTGAATGCGGTTTTCCATTCATCTCTTTGTCGGATGCACTGCGGAGGTCGAGTTCGGTAAAAATAGCAGCTCCGTGAAGAGTGTCAAACATGGAGTTCATCAAAGGCAGTGGATACTTGTCTTTGATTGTGATGTCAGGCCCTGGTAATCTATGCACGGGCGGTTCTGTCATTTTTCTCCACAAAAAGAAACCCGACTGGGAAGCCCATCCATTTTTCCATGGCCGCTCGTTTGGGTCCGGACACATTGCAGAGAAGTCTGGTGGAGAGCGAAGCTCCAAGGAATAGTTCAATTGTGCAATCGTACGGTCTGTGAGGTAGGAATGAAAGGGCCGTGGTTTTACTAAAAACTTCTTGAAGGTAGCTGTGAGGTGGCTGTAGCTCAGGAGGTGGAGCAGGTTATCTGCTGGAGGAAGGTTGGTGGTTTGTTCCCTGCCTCCACCAGTCTGCACCATTAGTCTGCTAATTCCAGTTAGTATGTCTTGTAGTTTATGTATTCCAAAGTGAAAAATCATGAATAGAAACAAAAGACTGAATGCATCTGTGAAAATAAAGCAGTAACGGGTTTGTGGATCTCAGGTTCCAGTTGAACTTGCAACCTGTTGAGTGGGGCAACAGACAGAGCCCCGAGTAAATAATGTAAACAAAAGATGCAGTTTGTATCTAAAGTTTGTCTAATCGCATGAGGTTAGCAGTGCTAAAGTATCAATGAAAGCAGCAATGCCTGTGGAAAGTCTGAAGAGGCCGAGGACCTGCATGCAGCAAGTGTTTGAATTCACACACTGATCACTCATGTAAAAACAATCTAGTTTTCTGTTTCATAATAAACTATATGTTCAGTTGATTCAATGGCTTTTCATCTCTTAATAATGATCAGAGGTTCCCAAAGTGTGGGGCCCGCCCCCTGGGGGGGGGGGGCGCAGAGCCATTGCAGGGGTATGAAAAAAAACAAAAACAAAACGCTTGGACACTGCTAGCATCATGGACAGGTTTTTGACGGGGCGCCCACGCAAACGCAAAGCAGGAGATGAAGCATCACTGAATATGTTTCCGAACCAACTTCATTCCAAGCCAAATGCTAGACAATATGGTGAAGCAAATCCTCCCTTTGGCTTCACCTGCACAAGTGCCGACGTAGGTCTCTGCGACAGAATTAGTTTCCCTGCGTCGGGAGCAGCACTGGGCTCTCAAACTCACGGACAAACAGGATCCCACAGCTGTTTATGTTTTTGAACCCATTTTGCACAGAGGGGCATTTTTTGAAAACTGTGTTGACAGCAATGTTGAATATTATTACTCAGGAAAAAACAACTACATGTAAAATAATCAGCCTTTGTAAATGGAGGGACAGTAACTGTGTGTAAAACCTGCAGACAGTCAGATTAACAGTATTTGTCTCCATTCTGCTATTCATCTCATGTAAACAATAACGTGGCCACAGCGTGACGTGGAAAAAGGCGCATACCTTTGACGTTGCGTGACGAACTCTGTATTCCAGTATTTTAAAAAAAACCTCAGTTTTCGGTGATTCGAAACGCCGGTTACATGTGGACGAAAGGTCCAAACACACAGAAACAGCTCTGTGTGTGGACGCAGCGTAAAAGAGTTAGTAGCTTATTTTATTACTGCCTGTAATTTATTGCAGTTTACTTGTATTTGCTTAATTGTTTACTAAATGTTTGAGGTGTGAAATAAACTGCAATGGAGTTTGAAAACAAAATATGGGTGTGTGTGGTTGGAGGATGTGTTTGTGCGCGGGGGGGGTGCTACAGCAGCAACATTTCTGACTGTTGTGCTTCATCAGCTGATGGTCATGCAGCCACCCACCTGGTGTAATTCCCATAGGACCACATTAATCCCAAACCGAGCTGGGGATGGGATCACTGTGACAAGCAGACAGGAAAACGACTGTTCTGCCAGAAGAGTGACACGTCCAGCAGTCACCACGAGTTTTATGTTGCCATTAGCATCATCTGAAAGTG
>NC_140638.1:36714053-36716553 GCF_057382275.1 Copadichromis virginalis
AATGAAAGCTGAGAGTTTGCACATTATGTCCACGTCCAGATAAAAAACTTGTCAGTATCTCAGGTTTGTGCGAAACCGTCGATCGGTCACATGCGATAGACGGAAACGTCCGCAGCATCACTAACATGTGACATGTGTCTTTGCAGACAGGGAAGTTAAGCTAACAAACATCAGAAATAATTGAACGGTCAAGTTGTGTGTGAGCTTCATGGAATAATAATAATGGATTGCATTTATACAGCACTTTTCAGGGCCCTCAAAGCGCTGTACAGTTCACTCTCACATTCACACACTGGTGGAGGCAGCTGCAGTGGAAACACTTGTTTCTAAAGTGAAACATGTAGTAAAGCAGCTGACGCCGTTACACATTTAACATCCAAGTGTGGATTCAGTCAGTGTCACAGAAGCTAAAGATTTTGGATTTCTTTGGGGTGCCATCGCAGATCCATGAGCCCAGCGCAGGCAGATCTGATGTTCCTGGAGAATGCCAAGAAACTTTCCATGTATGGAGTGGACCTCCACCAGGCCAAGGTGAGCATCCTCAGCTGCTCTTATTATTCCTGTTCTTCCTTATAGACTATTTTTAACTGCTCCAATCAATAAATAGTGAGTAGTGATTGACCCTTGTTTTCCATGCTAACTTTGGGAGCAGGTAGTTCACGTACTTCACAGAGAACCTGTCCTCTAACATGTCGGCATGAATGTGGTGCTCCCTGTGGCGTCTGTGCAGTGTGACAGTGTGCACACCAGAAATAAGGTCATTCTCCTCACATCAGAGCAGCTATTAAAAATAAATATAGGAGAGCACTTTGAAGATGATACTGCCCCCCTGTGGATGCTTGGGAGCAGCACACGTCGGATGCACCACCAGTCAGAAAAGAGCTTAACAGTCCAGATGAAGTAAACATAACCAGGTGTAGTGATCCAAGGAGCATCCTTTAGACCACTGTGTGCTGACTGGGCTGGAAACTTTCTATCATTCAGTATCTCCTGTTTATTTATTTGCCTACATTGCTTTAGGAGTTATTTCTTTCATTCTGAATATCTGTTAGGATCTGGATGGAGTTGACATCATACTGGGGGTTTGTGCCAGTGGTCTGATGGTTTACAAAGATAAACTGAGGATCAACCGTTTCCCCTGGCCCAAAGTCCTCAAAGTCTCATACAAACGAAGCAGCTTCTTCATCAAAATAAGACCATCCGAGGTAAACCGCCACAAAAACGTCCTTTTTGTTTTTCGTCCTTCTAAGGTCTGTTAGTCTTGTTCACAGCAGGTTTGTGTCTGTTCTAACAGGTGGAACATTATGAGAGTGCCATTGGATTCAAGCTTCCCAACTACAAGGCAGCCAAAAAGCTGTGGAAAGTGTGTGTCGAACATCACACCTTCTTCAGGTGTTGTATTCTCATCGTGCTGCGTTTCTGAAGGAGCTGTGGCTTTTTTCAGAGCTGAAGATCAATATTCTTATGTGCAGGCTGACCTCCTCTGAGATGGCCACCACCCCAAGGAAGTTCCTAGCATTGGGCTCGAAGTTTCGTTACAGCGGTCGGACTCAGGCGCAGACCAGACAGGCTAGCTCTCTGATTGACAGACCAGCTCCCCTTTTCCAGCGCTCCTCCAGCAAGAGGAACTCTCGCAGTCTGGATGGAGGTACGCCTTTACTAACAGACGGACTCTGTGTTGCACTCATGTTTTTCAGTCTGGCCTATGAGTCCTTGGGCAAACAGCGACAACAGACCTGTATGTATAAAACGGTTGGGTGCGCCCATGCTGCCATCGGTTTTAGCCAAAACTCTTGACCCACTGGTGCAATCGAAAAATTCCAACAGTTCCTGAAATTATCTGTGCTTTTTCAGTAGTATTATGGTCGTTACGGCGGACAAAAGGCAAAAGAAAGAGAATTTGGCAGAAAGTTAACAGAAGAAGAGGGAAAATCTGCTTCATCACCTGCTGAAAGACAACAACAACCAACATGAGCACGAGTAACGAGTAATGATACAAGACATGTTCAGAGGCAGCAGACCGAGATAGTGTGTCTGTGAGCACCTGTGTGAGCACCTGTGTTCGTAAGGTTTCTCTATTTAAGTATTTATTGGTGTGTGTGTGTGTGTGTGTGTGTGTGTGTGTGTGTGTGTGATTGAGATTGAGACACAGCTGGCCAGGAGGGGACAGAGGAGGAATGCCTCTCCTGCACCTCTGTGATGCAAGAGGTGCAGGGGATGGAGCAGGAGGAGGGAGGCAGGCTCTCAGCAGACCGTGATCTTTGCAGGGCTGCTGCGGCGCCGTACATGCGTTTACTGTAATGACCCTAATATGACTAAAAAGCACAGAGTTGCTGCTTTCACAACCTGTTGTAATTCTTTCAGTTGAGGTCCAGGAGTTACAGATGTTGGAAGAAAAGTTGCAAACACCTGTTTGACGCCAGCAACAGGTTTAGGCTTTCGAGGGTTAATCAGTCCGTTCACGTGTATACGTGTGTTCTGTGTCGGCTTCTTTGCTTTT
>NC_140638.1:36721553-36731553 GCF_057382275.1 Copadichromis virginalis
AATAGTCACTGAATAGTGTTTGATTTTTTGAAAGCATTAGTTCCAGATCTGACTCAGGAGACAGGCACGCATCCTCCTGCACTTCCTGCACACCGCACTGCCACTGCAGCAGTTTGCATGCACAGAATGTGCCGTCCATAGATGTGCAGCAAATATGCGACCTAGTTCCCCTGGGATCCCTACATATTTCTGTGTGGACACTCTGCCACATCAGGTTATAAAGCCTTCCAACATTAAATCTGCACCGACGATGCTGTGAGGCTGCCATCCATGTTTGTGTCCAGTATATTTCACACTGACTGTGTCAGCAATGATCAAAATGAAATATTGATTTAGTTCTATTAAGAAAGAAGAATAAGATCAGTGTTGAACCATCGGTGCATTTAATAACAGGTGATGGATCTCAGTGCATTCAGCTGGTAGCGGTATAAATCACTGCAGAGGCTGATAGCAAGCCAACTTCCTGTTTTAGTTGTAAAAAGCGAGGTTCCTCAGAATCTCCAGTGTTTCTGCCTTAGTGCAGTTAAGAGAGCCTTCACCAGCTCACTGAGTGTGGGGATGGAGAGGAACTGGGTCCCAGCCTGCTGCGTCAAACACATGACTGTTGTTAACGTTACTGAGCTGGACGCAGGCGGGCTGCAGCCTGCATTGTTGTTGTGATTGCACAGCTCGTTTTTGATACGGCTCATGTCATTGGTCAGTCGTGCTCATGGGACACTATTCAGAATCACATGTGAAATGTTCGAACCAGTTCTTATGTTAAACCAGTGTTTTCCTTTTTCCTCATTTCCACAGAAAAGATCAAAGAAACTTGAGGGTGAAACAATTTATATCAGACATAGCAATTTAATGTTGGAGGTTTGTATCTTCAGTCTTAAATAAGCGTCGTTTGCTGTCACAGCTCCGTTCTTTAGTTCTTTCATTCTTTTGTTCTGTCTTTTGTTCTTCCTAGTTTAACCCTAAAGGGTTGGCATGCACCATTTTCCTGTCTGACTCTCATGCAAGTAGCTTCACTTTACTTTCACATTGTGTTTGTCCGTGTGATAGATGACTGGGAAACATCTCCAGGAAAGTTCACTAACGTATGCATTCATCGTCCTTCCAACCTCCGTCTGTGGTTTACGTCAGTGATGTTGCTTAGAATGAAATGTTGGAGCTCTAGTGCGACATAAACACTCACTTCAAACTGTGATTGGTCGAGAGGAGCAAGGCGCTGTATTCCTTTTTCATTGGTTATCAGAGGACCCAGTATAACATCATCTCCTGGGCCCGGATTCACAAAACTCTGAAGTACTAAGAGTTTGTTTCCTGGTGACAACATCCTGTGAAAAGTCTTAGAATTTGTTTTTAAGAATTTCCCCTTAAAGTTGGGACTAAAACTGTCACAATTATAAGTTATTCATAAAGTGTCTTAGCTCTGAGCTTAAAAGTGTGGAACAAGAGAAACGTTGAAGCATCAGTAAAGTTTTAACTCACTCGGTGTTAGGCTGGGACTCCCTGCTAATGCACTTTAGGTTTGATTCGGAGCTAAGCGAGGGGATTGTGAATATGAGTCCTGGAGAGACGTGTATGTTACTTTTTAACCAATATCAGCTCCATGTGTGACACCATCACTGCTCTCATTTGGACAAAAAGAGTGAACTTCACTGATAATTTGATCGCAAACCACAAAACGTTCGAGGAGAAAAACATGTTCTCGACTGACTTCATGCAACAAGCAGTTTCAAGAAGGATAGAAAACAAGCTTTTCTGACAGCCATAAACTCTCATCATTTCACACCAGCCAAAGAGTGGGTGTAAGTACAGTGGCTTGCAAAAGTATTGGGCCCCCTTGAACTTTCCCACATTTTGTCACATTACAGCCACAAACATGAATCAATGTTATTGGACTTCCAGGTGAAAGACCAACACAAAGTGGTGCACACGTGAGAAGTGGAACGAAAATCAGACATGATTCCAAACATGTTTTACAAATAAATAACTGCAAAGTGGGGTGTGCATAATTATTCAGCCCCTGAGTCGATACTTTGTAGAACCAGCTTTTGCTGCAGTTCCAGCTGCCAGTCTTTTAGGGTCTGTCTCTACCAGCTTTGCACATCTACAGACTGAATCTTTGCTCATTCTTCTTTGAAACAGCTCCAGCTCAGTCAGATTAGATGGGCAGCGTTTGTGAACAGCAGTTTTCAGATCTTGCCACAGATTCTCGATTGGATTTAGATCTGGACTTTGACTGGGCCATTCTAACACATGGATCTGTTCTGTTTTAAACCATCCCATTGGTGCCCTGGCTTTATGTTCAGGGTCGTTGTCCTGCTGGAAGGTGAACCTCCGCCCCAGTCTCAAGTCTTTTGCAGACTCCAAGAGGTTTTCTTCCAAGATTGAACTGTATTTGGCTCCATCCATCTTCCCATCAACTCTGACCAGCTTCCCTGTCCCTGCTGAAGAGAAGCCCCCCAGAGCATGATGCTGCCACCACCATATCTGACAGTGGGGATGGTTCAGAGTCATGTGCAGTGTTAGTTTCCGCCACACACAGAGTTTTGCATTTTGGCCAAAAAGTTCCATGTTGGTCTCATCTGACCAGAGCAGCTTCTTCCACATGTTTGCTGTGTCCCCACATGGCTTGTGGCAAACTGCAAACGGGACTTCTTATGGTTTTCTGTTAACAATGGCTTTCTTCTTGCCACTCTTCCATAAAGGCCAACTTTGTGCAGTGCACGACTAATAGTTGTCCTGTGGACAGATTCCCCACCTGAGCTGTAGATCTCTGCAGCTCGTCCAGAGTCACCATGGGCCTCTTGGCTGCGTTTCTGATCAGCGCTCTCCTTGTTCGGCCTGAGTTTAGGTGGACGGCCTTGTCTTGGTAGGTTTACAGTTGTGCCGTACTCCTTCCATTTCTGAATGATGGCTTGAACAGTGCTCCGTGGGATGTTCAAGGCTTGGGAAATCTTTTTGTAGCCTAAGCCTGCTTTAAATTTCTCAGTAACTTTATCCCTGACCTGTCTGGTGTGTTCTTTGGACTTCATGGTGTTGTTGCTCCCAATGTTCTCTTAGACAACCTCTGAGGCCGTCACAGAGCAGCTGTATCTGTACTGACATTAGATGGCCTGGTAAGTGGCCTGTATTTGTATAGTGCCTTACACATTCAGTTATCCACACATTCACACACTGGTGATGGCAGCTACATTGTAGCCACAGCCGCCCTGGGGCGCACTGACAGAGGCGAGGCTGCCGGACACTGGCGCCACCGGGCCCTCTGACCACCACCAGTAGGTAACGGGTGAAGTGTCTTGCCCAAGGACACAACGACCGAGACTGTCCAAGCCGGGGCTCGAACCGGCAACCTTCCAATTACAAGGCGAACTCCCAACTCTTGAGCCACGATCGCCCCATAGATCACACACAGGTGCACTATGTAGTCATAAGCACTCATCAGGCAACGTCTATGTGCAACTGACTGCACTCAGACCGAAGGGGCTGAATAATTACGCACACCCCACTTTGCAGTTATTTATTTGTAACAAATGTTTGGAATCATGTATGATTTTCGTTCCACTTCTCACGTGTGCACCACTTTGTGTTGGTCTTTCACCTGGAAGTCCAATAACATTGATTCATGTTTGTGGCTGTAATGTGACAAAATGTGGGAAAGTTCAAGGGGGCCCAATACTTTTGCATCCACTGTATCTGATCAACAACCCAGTGAGCAGGAAGCAGAGTCTTTGCGGTAAACAGGCTCCAGTCAGTATATTTGTTTCCCAGTCGTTTACGCTCACAGTCTGATGTTTAACACTCTGGACTTTGCTGTCATCGTCATTACTCATGGTCGTTAAGGACATTTTTAATATGATGAATGTCCTTCATGGCCCTAATGCAGCGCTCATGCTGAACACACTGTGTGTCTGTGATAATGGACTTGTGTTGTTCTCTTTGCTGTATCTATTGTGCTGTATCATATTCTGCCACCATCATTTCAGAAGAAAGGGATGACAAGAAGCACTGATACTCGTTAATCTACAAATCAAACATCCATATGTAAAATTAGGCTCCGAAGTTGAGCATCCTGGCCTGGACTCAGGAGATGTCATGTGTCTAACAGCAGTGCATGGCTAAGCCTGGTGATTTTATAATGTGTCATCCCTCTCTACAGTCTGTACGTGACATTTAAATTGTTGGCTTTTTTCAACCTTATGTAAAGAAAAAACCGCTTGATCTCTGAAACACTGTTTCAGTCTGCTCGGATCAGCTCTGTTTGAGTAGAAGAGGCATCTTCTTGATGTGGCTCAAAAACAAGAAATGGAGGTTCGTGGAAACGTCAAAGCTAACAGTTTTCATGGAACGTACTGACTTGTTCACATGACAGGACGTGTCTACATTCAACAGACTCTCATCCTGCTCTGTCACATGAAAAACTTCAAAGCTGAGGTCTTAAGTAGTTACAGCAGGTGAAGCAGGTGTGTTTGTGCTGATGTAAAGCCATTAGCGCTCCACCTGTGTCTTCCTTTCTGAAAGGAGTCAGAATGAAAGTGAAACATCAGAGAGACTCTTTAACCACTGAAGACCGAACGATTCCATCTCTGCCCACATCCGACATAAACAACGGTCATTACTGTATAGAATAATGGCAGACATGACTCAGAATGAGTTTTGCACTTTTTTGCAGTGGCCATGTTTTTCCTTTGTGTGCCGGCTTTGGCTCGTTCATCCCAGCGTGGATGTGCACACAGCCACCGATCTTGCTTTGGTTGTGTTAGCGCTGCCATCTGGATTTTTTCTGTCAGATGACATTGTTGTGTTTGTCCTCATTAAACATCTTCTGCTGGCATTGATGCAAACCATGATTTGTGAGCCACAGAACAGTACGCACTAATCATTAGTAATGCTCTGCTGCTTCCTTTATTACTGCTAACATGAAGCAGTTTGGTTTGTCTGGAAAATCTGTTCTTCCACAGCCTCTAAAGGTCAGTGGGACATGGCAGACCCAGCACTGTTGAAATATTTAATATATACTTATAGAAAGTGCAGCCCTGTGTTTTCATTTGCTTTCTTCTCAACCTTAATCGTTGCCTTTCAGCGTAGTTGTTTCCTTCCATCAACCTACTCTCACTTTTGCCTCCTTGTTGAAGGACCTGGATAAGACCCAGACTGAAATTATGCGGCACCATACCAGCATCAGCGAGCTAAAAAGGAGTTTCATGGAGTCTGTACCGGAGTCTCGGCCCAGCGAGTGGGATAAGCGTCTTTCCACCAACTCTCCTTTCCGCACAGCGAGCATCAACGGTCAGCTCCAACCAGCAGTAAGTCCGATGAGCTCGGTGCAGTGCAGCTCATGTTTGTTTTACTCACGTGAATTACACAAAGTTACCTGTGAAAGCTTTTCCAAGACAGGCATGCACGTTTCCATATAAATGTTAAAAATAATGAACACAAACTAATCAGTCTCCAGAATTCACACTGTGTATTCCTACGATTATAAATGTTCAAAATAATATGACAGGCGTCAGGAGACAGATAATGATCAAAGCACATGTGTACAATATGCTTTTGCCACCTGAGTGTGCATCATAAACAGCTGACACAGTCGCTTGAGTAGAAGTACAGATACTTGTGTTAAAAAATAAACAGAGTACTAATTCATCTTTTTAAAGACACGACAAAGTAGAGACTGTGAAATGGACTCAAAGTGTAAAAGAAAAAGAAGCAGTTTTAACACAGCAACATTATTTCAGCTCAGACTGATTCTATGAATGAGTCCTGAACATCTTTAATGTAGAACAACAGTGAATTAAAAGGGAAAAGTCTTTGTTGCCTCCACCGTGGTCGAGTTTCCTTAGTGTGCACGCCTAAAGAGAAAAACAAACCTGAGATCAGTTGGAAACACGTCACAGCTTCTTCTGTAAGAGCAGGCAGAGGTGATCAGCTGAGCTGCGCTCCTTGCTGCTCGCTCCTCTTCTGTGATGTTAGCTTGGTGCTGAAACACCACAACCAGGGTTCATGGCTTTACCAAAATGCTGTTTCTGTCACGGTCAGCGAGGCGAGCCGTGTGGAATTTATTGAAGGACCCAAGATGCGGTCACTTCTGATGTGAGGAAGCTTTATTAATGGAGGTGGTAAATACACAAGGCGAGGGTGGCGAAAAACAGAACTGAGTAAACCTAAACTGGAAAGACTAAGCATAGAAAACAAACCTGAAACCTAAAGACACAAACAGAGCTGCAGGGAAAACCACTCAGGATGACGGAGGGGAAAAACACAGAGCACACAGGGCTTAAATACACACAGCAGTAATCAAGGGATGAGAGACAGGAGGGCAACACAGCTGGGAGAAATCAGGGCTGACGGGACAGGGGAAATGAAAAGTGAACACACTCACATGAGACAGAGACCTTCAGAATAAAACAGGAAACTCACAGACACAGAGAACCAGACAAGACACTGAACTTAACAGACAGATTCACGAGCAGACAGAGTGACACCACGGACACTCTGTCTGCTCCAAGATATAACAGAATAAACAAGAACATAGAATAATAGAAAGAAAAACAAAACACTGAGTCGTCAGACTCAGGACAGTTTCACTTTAACCTCTTGTTAAGGGTTCAATATTGAGGAAGGGGAACAAGAGGTGATCGAAGAATAACCACACTGATCCGGCCGGGTGAAGTCAAACGATGATTTTAATGCACGCGTGGGAAGATCACTACGTACGCAGACCGCAACTGATCTCCGACTTAATCAAAGCATAAACAGATATTTTATACCATCAGGGCTTAAATTTAATGACGCCCCCTCAACGTCAGATCCATTTCATACATAGGTCAGATCAAAACCACAATGACTTTTAACACAGTTTAAAAAGAACATTGTCTTCATCTTCATAGCAGATGTTTCCTGTCAACCTTTCTGATTAGCGCTTCTTCAAAACCGCAGACAATGATTTGCAGTGAGCGAGCACTTCTGCAAGCCCACAATTACAAGCAAACATGCTATGTCACGACCTTACGTGGCACTCTGTGTCACCTCTCCCCTACTAACGCTCACAGTCAAACAGAGGCCACTGTCAACCTTTTACTAGAACTATAGATGTAATATAAATTGATACTACTTAAAACTCAATACAAGAATATGAACTTATAAATGATAATAAAAATGACCTGATATAAGTGTTTTGTAAGCATGTATTGCAATTCCTTCTATGTTCTAGTTTCCCTCAGCATGTATCACCTGGACAGTCACGTCAGTGAAGCTTAAGACCCTTAATGAGCCGAACATCAACTCAAAATAAGCACAGATATGCAATGTGTATAAAATAGTTACAACTGCAACTGGAATACAAGGTTAATATGATAACAGTATGCATAAACATCTTAAGGCCATCTTAAAGCTATCTGTTACATTGTTAAAGCAATGATGCAGATTATATTGTGCTGGTAAAATACTTTTGTTCATCCCCACACTCTGATGATGATACAATAATGGATTGTCTGTGAAGAGTTAAATATTTCTTCCTTTTAGACTCCAATCAGTTATTTACAGTGATTTAAGGTGGAATGACAGGAAACAATAACTCTGTTGAAATGTCTGAAATCTGAAACTGTCAGAAGTACAAAGTAGAGATATTTCAGTTCAGCTGTAAGGAGTAAAAACAACCAGTAAAGATAGCTGAAAACTCTACGTATGTATTTGTACTCTGCTACGTCTCGCCTCTGATCAGAAATATAAAATATGTTTTTAACCAATCAGAATGCGAAAGATTCCAAATTCATGCACTGATCCTCCACTAGGTGGCGCTGTTGGCTTTCACCATGTTATTCCACTGCTTCAGCCCGATGTGACCACAGGCACAGACACTTCCTTTCCTGTGACGATGGCATGCTTATGCAGGAGAGCATCTCCACGGCTGCGCTTCCATACCCAGTGACAGGCGGTGTGTAGTCTGGTGCTTTGTGGCCGCGCTGCAGCAGGCCAGCACTGTGCAGCGTTTATGAGCAAACAATATCACGAGCATTGGTCAGCCAGCTCCCCCGGCTTGTGCTCAGCTGCACACTCACTATGCTTCAAACCAGCAAACCCTAAGACCTTTGCACAGTACTACAGAGCTTTATGCACAGCATGGGTACCAGCAAGGAAAGGCATCTGTGTGAGCTCAGAGAAGGGAAACTCCAGAAGAAATCAATCACACATGATAAATAAATAAATGATAAATGGTTGTGCAGCTGTGTAACTGGGACAACAAAGGTGGAGTGGAGCAGCAGAGTTGACCAGCAGCCAGTGCGTGCAGCACAAACAGTGTGTGGTCATCTTATTGTTCATGCTTGCACAGCTGCCAGATCATTTGGCTGCTTGTAGCTGTTGTAATCAGGGACTGTAGTGTAGAAAGAGTTGATGCAGCTTTCTTCACACACTGCAGAATTTGCTCGTTACAATTACACAGTAACATTAGACAATTACATGACTGTTATGTGAAGGTTTCTGCTTGATCCACTGTTTTACGAATCATAGCAGGACGTCTGTATTTTGGACAGTTCTATGTAATGAAATGTGTGACAGAAGCTGGGAACCACCGTCCTGTACGCGGTGCCTTTATTACTGGGCCTTCTTAGGGGTTTGGTGCTTCTGGTAAATTAGCCCACATGGCATGGATAACTCTATCCAAGACCTCGTCCAGGCTTGTTCTCTGATATGAACAAATAAGAGGTGTTGCATGGGTGTGCATGCCTCCACTAGAACCAGTGCTGTTTCAATGAAACAACATCTTTGGTTCAGCTCTGTTCATCAGTATAAGCAGCACTTAGTTTGGCGCTTTGTCTTGTCCTCTCTTTGTGTAGCTGCTTCAAGCTTTGCGACCTTGCTTGACCTGCCAGCCGCATGGCTCAGTTAATCTGCGCATGTCCACTGACTCTCATACAAACTGCAACAGTTACAAAACCCAAGAAAAGAAGCTGAAGGCCAACGGTGCCAAGAGGACTGTTCCCCCACCCCTTGTCATCCTTATTCCTCCACCCTGCATCGTTCCCTTGTTCACTCTTTGTTTCCTGTATCTCTGTCATCTCCCTTTCCTCTGTAGCGTCTGGGCTAATCCCAGCTACGCCATCCTCTTCCCAAGAGCTTCCATCATCCTTCCCTGTGAGTTTATAAACTGAAGGTCAGAGAGGAGGCCAGCAAAGTTACGATATTCCCCTCTGGCTTCTCTTCTACCCACAATGTGAAGATACAGTTTTTATCTCAGAAATTATATTTTACTGAAAATCTAGCCATAGCAGCACTTTTTATTTTATTTTTAAAATATATATATATTTGCTGAAAGCCTCAGGCTAAACTGTTAAATTTCACATTAGTGCTTTGCTGAGTTATGACGTAGTGTATGAAAAAATAAAAATAGCCTTCTCATCATCTCAAAGATCTCTAAAGCCCACGATGATGGACCCCGCTCTGTCCCCGTGCAGACTCCCCAGCCTGTGATCTTTTTACGCCGTTTCATCTTTTGGTGACTGGCTCTTACTCACCAGTGAAGGATTGTGATGATTTTTTAAATTTACTGACTCGGTGTATTTCACCTGGAATGAGTTCTCTAACGTTCTCTTCAGACTCGTGACACAGACATTCGCCTTCACTAAAGGCACTGCAGCGGTCAGCTCTTCCACTCCAGTGCTGCGTGTACACATTCACAGGGATGGACAAATCTATAATTACTCATAGATTTGGATTATATAACATGTAGCTGCCTGATGTTAAGTTACTCGTTTAACTGAACTTGTTAAAAATCCCATTTAATTACCGGAAAGTTGCAGTTTCATGAGTGTGAATCCATGAAATCCACCGTATTGCCAAAAGTGTTCATTCATCTGCCTTCACACACAAATTATTCAATTATTCATCCATAGGGTTTATGATGATGTTAGTTCAGCCTTTACTGTTATAATTACCCATAATTCCGGTGTCCATGTACAGTGAGTATAAAGGGCTGTTCTTATTGTGTTTGTGGGAGTTCTCGTTCTTC
>NC_140638.1:36736553-36834053 GCF_057382275.1 Copadichromis virginalis
GATGGGGTTTAAGTCTGGAGACTGTGCTGGACCTCCATGTTTTCAAGCTCACCATCTTGTTCTTTGTTCCTGAGGTAGTTCTGGCACAACTATCACATGTGATAGTTGTGCCAGAACTACCTCAGGAACAAACATGGAGGAGGAAGTGCACTTCCTCCTCCATGTTTGACAGTTGATGCCACACACTGTGGACCCGTCCTTTCACCTACTCCACGGCGTACACAGATCCTGGGTGATGAACCCAAGATTTCACATTTGATTCATTAGTCCATAAAAGCTTCTTCCAGTCTTCAGTAGCCCAACGGTGGTGTTTCATGGCCCAGACAAGCCTCGTCTTATTCTGACGTCTGGCTTTCTTGCTGCAGCTCGTCCTGTCAAACCTGCACCTCGAAGTCTTCACAGTAGAAACTGAGACTTGCTCACTACGGCCACCATTAAGCTGCTTGAAGCTGTTGTCCTGTGAGCCGCCATCACACAGCTGTTAACTTGTCCTCTGATTCAGTCGTGTCTTTGGGACCAGACCTCTTCCTGTTTCTGAGCCTTTGATGGTGAAGGAAACTGTGCTCACTGACACTGTGACTTTCTTCACGGTCTCTCTGTAGCACAGACCTACATTTATAAGTGTTATGATGGTCTGTCTCTCTTCTATCGTTAATCGGCTTTTTCTCACCATTTCTGTAGCATCACTCTACTTTCTGCAGTGCAGTACTGTTCAGCTGATGCTCACGAGGGTATGGCACCACAGCGTGCTCCAACACTGCCTCTATCCAGACAGAGGGGGCTGTAAGTAATCCAGAAATGTTGGAACAGCTGTAGGAGTCAGCAGCACCATCTTTCAAGGCTTGATCAACCTCCACTGCTGCAGAACAGCTTTAAACTGTTAATCTATGTTGTTCCCTGACAAAGGCCTTTTTGTATAATTATAAATGTACATTATCACAGTTTTGGGTAACCTTACCTTTTTTTAACCTCTGACAGTTCACCACGAACGGCTTGAATTGCAATAAATAACTGCAAACATTGGGGTGTTATAAAGCTTATGAACAATCGTGTACATGTAAATCACTTTGAGTGATCAGTGCGATTATCTTCATCATTGTTGTTATCAGATAATTACAGGAAAGTTGTTTAAAGGTTCTTTACAGGTACCAAATTTGGCAAATAGTCTTTGCGATTGCTTTTTTGATAAAGAATATAATTAGAAAATATGTTTCTCATATTACATTTAAAAATATATTTTTTCCAAATAATTCGTCAACTAAGTTTGAGTTTTTCTCTTAGTGTCAAATCTTGGAGGAGTTGACTTCAGTCCTGTTTGTCTGTTTTAAAATCTAAATCATGCAAATCAACAGAAAAACCTCTGAAACATGTCCAGTAGTTGAAATAAACCGAGTTGTTGTTTCTTCAGATGAAAATGTGCCCAGTTTGGAAATTTGGCCAATTCAACTGGTTATCAGGCTGTTTTAAAACGAATGTCGTAAGAACACAAGGTGTCCGTACCAAACACGGACAACAAAGCCTGAACTCTCTTATTCTGGCTGTGTTGTCTGTAAGGAGGAGTCGCCCTGTTGCTTTGACTATAACATGTGACTGTGTATGCTGAGCAAATATACACAAGCATTGGTAGGTGTGCGCACGCTCACATTATCTTGGATTTTAAGTGCAAATAAATGTAACTTTCCTCATTGGAAGCAGTGAAGGAGGTTTTCCATGAAAAAGAAACTGTGGTCATCTGCCACTGGTGTTTTTCCTGTGGGTGTGCCGTTCCCACCACTGTGTTTCTGTTTGTCAGAATTGTTTCTTTAGCTGGTCTTAATTTTCTCACTATTATTCTGATTTCAGCCGACGCGACTGGTTTCCCTTGCACTGAGAGCTCCTCTGAGAGCATGCACCTGCAGCTCTTTAACGTTTCTCTTTCTAATGTAAAAATCGACACGCTGACAAACTGTTTCGTTGTTCAGTGACAATAAAGATCTATTCTACAGAATGTAAATGCCACACTTTGAATCGTCTTCAGACTCTATACTTGTGTCATGGTGAACACACAGGCTGTACAGCTCTTTTCTAATCTAACTGAGAACAGACAAATGTACCTATCCTCGCAGACACAACACTTCTATGTCTTAAGCACTTTCTAATTACAACCCCACTTTTGAAAAGGCTGGGACGCCGTTAAAATAAAAAAGAATGCAATGATTTCTGAAAATCATTATTTAATTCAACAATAGATCAAATGTTTAAAGAAAGAAGAACCAGCTCATCCTGAGTTAAAGACGAGTTGTTAGACTTTTGTTAGAGGACTATTGTATACAGAATTCTGGCTTTTCAATTATTCTGAATCTTCAGTTTCATATTTTTAATTTTTAATGTTTTTCCAAATATCTTGAATTGGTAAGAATTCTAGACTCAACCTAGACCCATGCTGTTGTAATAGATGCTTTACATGGTTTCACACTGTTGTCTTAGTTACTATGTTGGTCTAAACCTTGTATTTCAGCACTGATGGATCCTTTCCAGATGTGCAAGTTGCCAAATTCATAGTCAGTAATGTATCGCCATACATCAGCGGAAACCAGCTGAATGATGCCTCTCCTCTTTAGTCCAGGTGAAGTGACGTCCATGTTTGCCAAAAAGAAAACAAATCAGATGTTTCTGACCTCAGAACAGATTTCCACTTTGCCTCAGTCCATGTGACATTTGGCCCAGATTCAGGATGATGTTCACATATAAAGTGACACTGCAGGTGTGGACGGCACCGTGAGCCGTTCCCGAGTCTTTGCGCTGATTTCCATGACAGAGTCAAGCCTGTTGTTAATGCAGTGCTGACTTAGGCAGAAAGCTCTCGCTCATCCAACATGGATTTCCAGGCTTGTGCATTGTGCACACGGATTTCTCTGGAACCTGTTGATGCTATTATGAGAAATTTGCAGCTTTCACAGTTGTTTATTTGACAAACAATTGTTTTGCAGCTTGTAAATGCAGTTTTTTGCAGACTGGTGCCCCCTGCATGTCTTTACTTCTGGGAAACTGCCTGCCTGCTCTTTTTATACTCAGTCATGTGACTGGTAACAAACAGGCTGTTTATCTGCCTCATGTTCCCTCAGGTGCTTCTTAAACAATGATTTGTGGGGATTTTCAGACACTCATGATAATGAAAGTACAGCGTCACAGACTAAGCTCAAGCTGATTTCATGTCAATGTGGACACAGCTACCTGTTAACAGAGAACATTTTCTCTGTGTAAACATTTGGTGTGATTTCTGTGTTCTGTGAATAAAACGTGTTCATGAGATTTGCTAATCATTGCATTCTGCTTTTATATTTTACTCGATGTTTTTAGAATTGGCATTATTAATCTCGTGTCACACTTATGTAGATGGCAATTGACAAGAATTTAGCGATTCTGATTCCATCACTTAACAATTTGATTTCTTATTCACTCTCACGAGGTTCTCATCGTCTCCGCGTTGAGTCAGCACCATCACTGAGCAGCGTATGAAAGAAATTACAGTCATGCACGTTAACTACATGCTGTGTGCTCCTCTGTGTTGTGATCCGTGTAGGTTCATTACTCAAAAAAGTCATCATGACGCAGAACAAGTAATGCAAAATGTTACTTAATTGCTCCCAGGAGAAAGTAATCATTGTCCTGCTTGTTGCATTACTTTTGTGTTTCTCTGTAAAATGGCCTGAAACACATTCTCTCATATGATTTAACAGGGTCTGGCTGCTGGTCTGGGGTCAGCATCACTCGGCTTAAACATGCTTCTGGGTTTTGGCTACCTTAGCATGCTGTGCAGAGCACCATAATGGAGGTGTCCTGTATACGGATCATAGGCTCTGATATGGAATGTGTGAAACTATCAATACAAGCAACCGAAGCTGTTTTCCTCTGCCGTACGGTGCTGAGGAAAAACTGAAGGAGCTCAAACATCTGGAGCGAGCTTAAAGACAAGCTTCTCAAAGCTCAAAGGAGCTAGTTGATGTGGTTTTGGCAGCTCATGAAGCCCCATAGATCATTGTTGGTGGTTTTCTGGGAATGCCTAACAGAGGGGAATGTGACGCAGACCTAGAACATGCCGGGGTGATCTTCAGAGTCCTCCATGAAAAGCTAGAGGATGTGGCTGAGGTCTGTCTGGCTGTGAAACTATCAGCGTTCGTTTTGGTTCCCTTTCAGCCGGTGGAACATTTGAAGGAATACTAATGAAACTGGGGAGAACGTTGATCTTTAAAGCAAACAATCACCAGCATTTTTATAGTCATAAACCTACTGAGGAGGGAACCAACTAAAGACAGACAAATGGTTGTAATGGACGCTTGCAAGGAATAACAGAACTGCATTAATATATTGAAATGCAGTGTCTCATCATTTCCACAAACACTGGGCGTTTCCAGCTGCAGGTCTTCACTCCTACATTTTTGCAGTTTAGGAAACACCCGTCTGCTCTGTTATTGATGTGTGTTTCAAGAATAAGTTGTGCACGGTGTTTGAAGGCAGAGCACTGCAGACATTGTGGTTTGATTTTTATTTTCTACCAAATGAATTATTGTTTTGTGCAAACATTTGGATGCCATTTGGAATACTTTGTCCTTTGTAGTTGCACACTTCATTATTTGCCTGCAGCTGCTAATTATTTTTTTAAGCTGGTTTTTGTGCAATGGGCAGAGACAATTCTGCAACATGAAATATATTATGGCCTAATACATGGTTAACATGCACATTTGAGGACCTGAAGGCTGACTGTGATTGGATCAGAGTCATGACAGAACTGGGTGACGGCATGAGAAAGGCGACAGTTAATTATAGACCGTTGCCCAAAACACAGGAACATGATGAGTGAAATGTGCAGCTCGACAGTGACAAATTATAATGACACAAACTATATTTTCAAGTTATACTTTTTAGTTATACAATTAAAAGTTTCATTGCATACATACAGCAAGTTGTGGAATCATGCAGACAGATCACATTTCTATTATAACAGATTATTTGTCTAGCATTAAGGTGCGCTCAGCGCTACACTTTGTCACACTCATACCCACGCACATTTATCTCGAATAAAAAAGGCTTTGGTAGATTCAGTTAAAATCATTAGAGTTCCCTGTTAGACATGTTGTAAGTCAGATATAGATTTTAAACATGCTGGTTTTCATGAATGCATTTCCCAGTACAACAGTTACATTACCAGTCTCCTCAGTGAAGTGGGATTTAAGGATCAATTCATAGTTTAGTAAGAAATCCAGCAGGATATTTTCTGTGTGTGTAAATGTGTGTCTGGGACAAACAGGGTTTGGATTTCTTTCCCTTGCGTTGTGCAGCAGCTACAGTGCCACACTGTTGTCTTTGTAAAACCCTGAGAGTTTATTGCTGTTTATCTGCTTTCTGCAGTCTCCTGTGCTAAAGACCCAGACAATCACCATCTCAGATGTTACCAATTCTGTAAGAGGAACTGCAGCCTACAAGGACATACCCTTAGTTCACACTGAAACCAAGACCATCACATACGAGTCAGCTCAGGTGAGGTGAATTTGAGACATTTCCCCCTTACAAAAATATGCATTTTACGAGTTATTTTCTCACATTAAACACAAAGTATAGCTTTTTTTTTACTTTGTATGCAATGCTACTACACACTGTCTGGTTTTCATAAGCCTGGCCGAAAGTTTTGGCCCTAGTATTAAGGAGTGGTCAACATAATGGCCTTAATACAAGAATTAAATAAGGTGTTTGGAAGCAGACTGGTGGGCTGACGTTCTGGCCTGGAATCAAAGGCCCACCACAGTCACAGTTATTAGCCTGGTACAAGCAGAAAAAGGTGGTCACGCAGAAGAACAAGCAGTCTTCCTGGGAAAGGCTTTTCACCCACCTTCATAGGCCTTGGGTCAATACGGAGTGTTTCCACAGCAGATTCTGGGAATACAACACTCGAGCTCTTCCTCTCCACGCCTGGATGGTCACCTCCTAATTACAGAGTAGGCTTTCCCCCCTCCTGTTATCCACAGGTCCAGCAAACCAGCAGTTTCCAATCCAGTCTATTATCACAACAAATCCACGTAAATCTATTGAAAACGAATCCTCTGTCTGGTAAAATGTAATTATTTTAACAGCAAAACCATCCAGGCCAGGTGAAAACTACTTTCATTTAAAATATCCTTTTCCCTCACTGGAGTCTCCAAGACCCCTTTACTAGTCCCTGTACGCGACTCCAAATAGCTGGGCTAGAGTGGAATCTCCACTCCCACATGGTGTGGCCTATATCTCACACAAAAACACAAAAGCATGCAATAACTGAAATGTAAAATAATGCCAACTCTACGTTTAGTGGCAGATTTGATTCTACAGCACTAGCATGACCTGCTAATTTGTCAATATTAATAATTAGGTGGGTCGTCTGTTAAACACAGGGCTGGGATTCAAAACAGCTGATCAGATCAAACCTGCATAGCAGTGAAACTGTAAAGTTCAGTCCTTGATCCTGTTACCAAACCACATTTTCTAGCTTATGTATAATATATTCTTAATTCGGTTTTGTTTTTATGTCAGCTCTCGATCGTGTCCTGTGATTGGTCCAGTTTCCAGGAATGGATTTGCAGTATTCAGCACCCCCCCTCATTACAGCCTGAGCATCTGTTATTTTTTTTCCCGCTGTTGTGACTGCTGTGAACACTTG
Organism: Copadichromis virginalis; assembly: GCF_057382275.1. Classification (NCBI taxonomy): domain Eukaryota; kingdom Metazoa; phylum Chordata; class Actinopteri; order Cichliformes; family Cichlidae; genus Copadichromis; species Copadichromis virginalis. The sequence goes on from NC_140638.1 coordinate 36,743,224, forward strand.
TCTGGTTTCCCTCTCAGACACTGTTATTGAACTTTCTTCAGACTGACTCCGGCGCAGCACGCTTCTCTCCTGGAATATAATTATCAATTTCTCTGCTTCACCTAGAGAGCTGAGGGACATCTAACCGAATATTAGTGGGGGTGTCTGTGTGTATCTGAGCCTGTGTTGATTACAGAAAATCCAACATAAATTACTTTAACATAAATGTTTAAAATTGAGGGGGCTTAAAGCGATTTCTACTATAGTACTATAGATACTCTATCCTCCAATATACAAACTAACATGACTTTACATTTCCCTGGAAATACTTTGTATTCAATGACTGAAGTCTAGAACCCAAGAACCTCATCAGACGCTGCATTTCCTCCTTGAGATGCTCTGCCAGGCCAGAACTGAACCAGCCTCAGTTGCTGCTTCTTTGTGGATCTCACTGCCTGCAGTTTTGTCTTTTTTAGGTTGAGCTCATGTGACTGAGTTAGCCATGGATCAACATCCCATGTCTTTGCTTGTAGTATGCTTCGGGTGATTAATCATTTGTACTGTTAAGTGCTGTTTGTTCAGTTTTGCAAGAAGTTGGTGATACTTCAGAGTTTTCACACCACTCACTGTTACATTGTTGCTTATATTGTTGGGATGGCCCATCTTGCTTTGGTGCTTCAGTTTCAAATGCTTTACCAGTTTGCATTTCTTAAAGCCACATTGCTACTGTAAACACTGGAGGCTTTAGCAGAGCGTTCTTGGTTTTCACCTGGATGTGCACCGTGGACACTGGAACGACACAAATCTAATCAATGCCATTTTCAGCTGGTAGATGTCCAAGTCCCACAGAAAAGAGCAACGATTTGTAGCTTCAAGTCAATAATAACCTTTATTAGAATAGCAAAAGTACACATTTCACTTTTAACTGTTATTATATATTAACAACGCAAAGTCTGCACACTTTTATCCCTTTTCTGACATAATGAAGTTCATGTGCTGTGTTTAAATGTGTGAGTAATTTCTTGTTTGGTACTTAAAGTTATCTCTCCCACAGCCGGTGGACAGTGTGGCAGAGAGGGAGTCGGGAGTGCTGCTGAGTGCCCAGACGATTACTTCTGAGACCATCAGCACCACCACCACCACCCAGATCACCAAGGTCTGGCACACTTCACTAACAGCTTCTCAGGCAGTAGAGATCAGTACACTATCACTATGTTGTGAAAAATGTCTGCTATTAGTCACTTAAACTACAGATGGCACGGTACCACTTTTTTATGTGCGATAACGATAAATTTGGATATCTGGCGATACCGATATGAATCCGATAGTTTTTTTAATCAATAAAACTTTTTTTTATAAATATCTTGCTGCGTTTTGTATAAATTCATACTCAAGTTAAAAAAAATAAAGCTATTCTGTTATACCTGTATGTAAAAAACACATACAAATATTTCATAGTTCAGCAAAACTGATCAATCTAATAAACTTAAACCTGCTCCATCCTCCCTACTCTGGTATTTTAAAGAGTACTTACCAGAAATATTAAACAACCTAACTAACAGGGCTGCAAACTCCCAGCAAAAAAATAAATAAATAAATAGGGAACCACCCCCGCCCTCATGATGCTTAATCGACATAATCAACTTTAATTTAATGCACATGTAAAAAACAAATGCACAGAAATCAATTATTTTTCAAGAATAATTAAACAGATTCAACATCTTTCTTCAACAGAACTGCAGACTGCACAGATGGTTCCCAAAGGAAAAAGTACTATAGCTTACTAGGGTATATTAGACTTAACAGTTACTATATACAGTAATGGACTTCTATATATTTTACATCAGATTAAAACTTTGGGTGTAAGATTCAGATAATTATTTATTAAAAGCTCGACATTGTAAATGAGAATAAGAAAGAAAAGTATGTCTTTGTGCCCCCTTTTCCCTGTTCATGCCCTATCAGCCCCCTGGCTAAACTTTGCTAGATCCGCCCCTGCACAGTTACGTCAGCTGTAGAAAAAGATCCTGGTGTAGAAAGTAATATTAAATACATTCTAACAACAGTCAAGCTTAAACGTGCTGCTGTTGTTCAGCCGCTGGTTTCCTCTTTCTGGCGCAAAAACAAAGAAGAGAGACGATCAGCTGATCATTGATCAGTTTCATGACTGAAGTAGCAGCAGGAGAGAGAGAGAGGCAGTCGCTCCATATATCGGTTGGTAAGCTTAACATGCGAATGCTTTACAAACATTCAGAGATGAACTTACACACTTGCTTTACTTCTCTCTGGGATCACTTCCTCAGAGATGAAATGCCGGTTTGGTAGCGAGGCTACAAACACACAGCCGCTCTATCACGTGAGCACACTGCTGCGACGTGCTACGGTTATGAGCAGAGTTACGCCGTGTCGCAGGTTTTATGAGGTGCTTGTGTGATATTTAATGGATCGGATTACATCTTTTATTTCTCTCTGATATCCGATCCAGTAATTTACGTCAGTATCAGACCGATACGTAATATCGGATCGGTCCATCTCTAACTTAAACCAGCTGTCTTGAAACACAGGCTGTTTGAGTGGCAGACATTTTCAGTGTGGGTGTACTTTATTAAATCAGATGTGACTGTTTGCATCCTCGTCTCTCCCAACAACAACACTCTCAGATGATACCATGTTTTTTACATAGTTATCTTTTAGTATTTTCATGTAACAGAGCACAACTCAAACTCATGAATGCTACTGATCTAATATAGGCAACAAAATGACTTTGTTACAGTCAGATCATCAGTTTGCAGTGTTTCAGGGTAAAGATAACTGGCACATAACTTCAGATGATTCAGTCAGGTACATTTTGTGATCAGCTGTTGGAACAGTCACTACATAACTCTGTGCTCCTCCCGGCCATCAGACTTCTGCTCCGAGCCTCTGAGATCTCACACAGTCTCCATCAGAAACAGTTAGTTCAATTCTTCTGTGAAAGACATACTCTCCTACATCTGCTTCATTCAGCTGACATACTGATACGTTTGATATACTGTTTCCATATACGAAAAACTTTCACAAGCATACTCTTATACTGTTACCTGCTAATGCTGAAATGAACTGCCTGTGACTGTATCTGTAGAAGTTTCCACTCAGTAAGTGGCGTCTTCTGGCCTCACGCTGGTGAATGTGGTGTGAGGTCATTTGGTCCTGGATTTAAGAGGAGTCACTGTCACTGTCATTTCACTCAGGATTTTCCAGCGAACGTCAATTCTGTTCAGAGGAGAAATAAAGACAGAGGGAGGATTTAGATTTTTAAAGCTTGTGTCACATCTCTGTTACAGACGGTGAAAGGAGGGATCTCTGAGACTCGCATTGAAAAGAGAATTGTCATCACTGGGGACACAGAAATAGATCATGACAAGGTAAATTCATTATGGAGCATTTCTCACTGCTTCGTTGTTCACACTAAATCATGTTTTCCTTAAAGGTCTGTGTGTTAGCTCATTCGCTGATTTACAGGAAATGTACCACATAAGTGACCCTGGGATTATGTGCAGGCCTAGCTTGCCCCACAGAGCAGTATGTCCAGTAAATATATGCTACATGAAAGTCATGTTCGTCACAACAGTGCGTGTCGTGCAGGTCATTTAGGAGTGTGGTGTTTACTCTGTAGGCTTTGGCCCAGGCCATTAAAGAGGCAAAGGAGCAGCACCCAGATATGTCTGTCACCAAAGTGGTCGTGCATCAGGAGACGGAGATCACCCCAGAGTAAGACGGACTGATCCTGTGGAAGGCAAGTGATACATCTGGATTTCATCTGTCCCCCACCAAGTATCCACTGGTCAGACTGAAAATCACTTGTGAAGATCATATTGAGTATAATTATAATTGTGACGAGGATAAAAGAAGATGTTGAAAAAGTTTAAACTTAACCAAGAATTCAGACTTAAACTCAAACCTCCTAACCACCTCCACCTAACCACTAACCAGCATAAATAATTAAGAAACGGCAGTCACTGTTTACAATAACAGCCACCAAAAGAAACGTATTTACAGTAAAAGCTACCATGGAGACGAACTACATCACCAAACTGTGTTTTAAACACAAGAGGACCGTGATAAGTAATGATAGAAACCGACTGAACCGAGTCATGGAAACATGGAGATGTTTATGAAGGACGCAGATCAGTAATTAAATGAAACCTGCAGAAGTATCTCCGGTGTTTGCATGAAAGTGAAACATGGTACGTCCACAGTGTAAGGTGTTAGGGCCCATGTGGCTTTAATTGTTGCCTTGGATATGTGATGTTAAAGGGTCCAGGCTGGGAATCTGATGCTGTTGAGCTGGTTGGCAGGCTGGTATGTAAACGGCCCAGCCTGCCTCCCAGTTTGTCTGAACATGTGAGCAGGGCTGGGAGGGCTGGGAGGGCTGCAGCTTGTTGAAGCCCTCAGTGCTGTCTCACAGGAAGATCAGGAAGGCACGATGCCAACTAAAGCTACCAAAGTGGTAAAAGGAACAATAATCATAGTTTTGTAAAACACTTTGTTTCAAGTTCCAGAGAATAAAAAACCAACAGAGACAGATTTTTGTTGGTGTGTTAACAAACTCAGTAGCATTACTGGAGTGAAGCTCCGCAGACAGAGCTAATGTAGAGAAACAGAGGCTGGGTGAATCTATGGTAACAGCTTCCACCAAGAGCTGCGTCATGTACGAGCACATGGGTCCTTTCAGCCAGTGTGTTTGCTGCCAATGTGGAGTCAATGAATGGCCTCAATCACATGATCCTTGCTCAGTATCCCAGTAATGTGTGTATATATGACAGTATATGAACTGTAAATGTTTGATGGTCAGTTTCACCACTTTTTGATGAATTGTACAATAAAAGCACATTATTATTCTTTTTCCATAAAAAAATGTTTTATTACAATGGCCAATAAAAATGAATTATAAAGTATTTTAAATAAACTATTAAAAATAAATGAATCTAAAGTTCAGCAGACGACAGAAACAACAATCAAATAAAATTTTGATTGTTTACATGTATGGTTAAAAAAAGCTCTTTAAGACTAATGTCGTGTTATACAATTCAAATTACATTACGTATATATTAAAATTCTCATTTTCTATGTAATATTTCTTGCTTCATTTTCTTTTTTGGTGTTGGGGCCTTTTCCTTTGTGCTCAGATAGCTGACTGTCTTGTGATCAAAAATGCAGATATTTTCATGGTAAACGCCACTAAATATTCTTTTATTCTTTCTTTACTTTCTGTCATCTTTCCTCAATCAAACTTCGGCCCTCTCAGCTACCCCCCACTCCACCCCATTCCTCCTCGTATCTCCATCACACCATTTTACCTCAGCGCAACCATCAACGGGAACCACCAGACCTCATCAGAGCGAACTAGCTCCAACAATGACAAATGAACTTGACTCCACGAGTGTGAAGTTTGGCCTGAAGGAGACAGAGTCACCAGAAAATTCCCAAGAACCCTGCCAGTATTCCCCACAATCCCCCTCTTGTTCCATTTACTGCCAAAAGAGCAGCTGCTGGAGTTATGGATGAAAAATCATCTTTTTTTAAATATGAAAAAGAAATTAAAGAACAGCATTTGTGGATTTCATCCTCTCCAATTTGTGTGGAGATTTTAAGAAAAAATCAAGGGCATTTGGTCTTTTACTCTTGATATATTGGTAATTTATTTTTCTACAGCTTTTCTTACCATCAGAATTGGTTACCAGTAACTTGAAAATCAAGTATTTTGTAACAATGTATCCGAGCAGCATTGACAAAGGGATTGTGGGTGATGTCACTTGGGATTGTACACTTTGGGACTCGCAGGATCCCTCTCAAATTTTAGTGCAAGTTTGGTGTCATTTCTTGTACAGTAAATATTTTATTTTCCCTCTCGACGTAAAAATAATATTTTTTCAATTTGTGTATAGGAAAAGATTGATTGTATGAAACTAACGAATTAATCCTTTCATCTGACAAAGTTCTGGCATTTGTTCAGTGACACCTTTTGATTGTTTAGTTGTGTTTTTGTGCTCGTGTTACCAAAACAGGGCTTCATCAGGACCACAGAGATCGTAGTGCACTGACATGACGTTTATTTATTTCCACCTTTGTGCGTTTTGTGTTTTAGATATGATTTTACATGACAATGTTCCCCACATCGTTATAGTTTCTGCATTACGTTTCTAATTTTCCTCACAGTGGGCAGTGTGTACACTTAGCGCTGCTTTAAAGACATCTGTGAAATATTGAAGTCGGTAAAGAGAAGAGCAAAACTTCAGCGTCTGTATATTTAGACTTTATTATATAAAATCTATTGCATCACATTAAAATGATAGGAATGGTTGACATATCTGACACTTAATAATACAGTAAATTGGGATAATTTTCTGTTATAATTCAAAGAACAACACAATACAGATTATCAGCTTATTATAATGGAACAACAGAAAGGGGATGAATGTGGTGACATTACACCAGTAAGGGGAAAAACACAGAGAGAAGAAAGTCGGCATGTAATAAAGCAACAAAAAGAAACGAGATGAAAGAACAGAATCAGCAGTGATGATGAATTCTTCTCACACTGTCTAACTTCCATATGTCTGCCATAATATTTGAACAGTATGATTATGACATGTGTACTTCCTGGAGGACAAAGCCGACCACGCCTGTACACACCGCCCACTGGAAGCAGAAACAGAGTCACACTGCCACTCAGACGTTTGGGGCCACTTTTTGAAAAAGAACATGATTTTTGTTTACCTCGGACATAAAATGACAACGAACAATAAAGTGGGTATACTAACACAACTAGAAAAGGGGTTTTGTTGCAAACCTAGCCTTAGCCTTTATAACTGGGAGCCCAGTTCACCCTGAACACGTCACGGTTCAACGACATAAATGTCCTTTCTACAGCTCTCATTCATTTGTGTCATCCAGTGAGTTTTTGTTAACCTTAAAATGTCCGGCATCAAATTAATGAAATACAGTCAATATTTTTACAGTTTAAAGAACATTTCAGCGTGACTTTAGGCGTTTTAGCACCAGTGCACACTTTGCACTTTATCTTCAAACGGCTGACTTTTAGTTACAAGATGCCCTTTAAGATCCTCTCCAGTGTTTGTTGTTCTCACTGTATCATTATGATCACGGTACTCCTCCTCCTCTGTGTCAGCAGTCCACATCTTATTTTCTGTGTATGTTTTCTTAGATGTAACCCTCACATGGTCATCACACAAAAACATGTAAAAAGCACCATGCACTAAATAAACACTGTTGTGGTCATTATTGACATTGTCATCGCCAGCGTCGTCCTTCCTGATGCTTTTGCATACATTTAAGGTCAGTTCACTCTAAATATCGATATGTAATCGAAGCATTATCACCATAGTAACTAATAAAATATGCACCATGTTCAAATACTCCTGAGGCTTTAGAGATAACGTAATCGTTTTGCTGATTCCACCATCCAGATTTTTTATCCCAATGTAAATATTTGAATCACCCTGTAGACAGTTAACCATGTAAAACTCTGTCATTTTAAATCTTTCTTGTTATTGTTTCTATTAAGAGTAATCGATTATGCTTTGTTAATCAATTTGTAGCTTTATTTCTGCGCTGTGCTGAGCAAACAGCTTGATCTGGCTCTGACATCCGTTCTGTAGAACTTACCTGATGCCACAGGTTCTTAGATGACTTTTTAAATGCAGCAATTAAATGTTTAGATATTAAATTCATTAAGAAAATGGATTAGTAAAATTATTTTATTGACATATTTATTTTCTAAAATTAAAAAAGGCCCCAGTTCTATTTATAGTGCTGTAGTAGATTTTTAGATCGTCATATTAATATGGAAAATCTGCTTGTAGGCTGTAAACATACTTTGAAATAGTGTAACTATTAATAATTATGCTGCACACAAAACATTTATGTAACTTTATTTGTAAAGCACTTTAAATCAGTCACAGGTGACACAAAGTGCTGAACATGAGAAAGAAATAGACAAATATATTGGATATCATGCTCTTCAATGAAACAGTTTAACTGAGCAGAAACTGTTTTCTCTAAATATCTTTCAAAGAAGTTGCAGCTTGCAGAGGAGCCCTGTTTTTTGTTTTTGACGTCAGTTTAAGATCATGTTTTTTAATCAAAGGTTGCATATTTGCATGTTTAAAATTCGCAGGAACCACATTCAAAGACAGACTGATGTTGATAATGGAGAAAGTCAGCCGACCTATGATCTCTTCAAAACCTCTTTCAAAAAAAAAACAGAGGCGCAGCGGCATCGTGGAGAAACCTGAGGGTTAAGCGAATCACATTCACTAAAACTGACAGTCACGGCTCAAGCTGTTTGAGAACAGCAGAAAAAGGGACAGAGACAGAGTCCCGATGCATGCTCAATCATCCAGGCAAGTAAATCCCAGAAAGTTTATATTCTCTTCATCTGGATGTTTTCAGTGGGAGAAACGTTTCGTCACTCATCAGGTGACGTCTTCAGTCTCAGCTGACTGCAGGTTTCCAACCTTACAAACAGGACATCTGCATAATGACTGAAACCAGCAGCACTGAAGGAACAATGGGCTGGATTTATACATCGGGGAAACCAAACAACCTCTGGGTAAGAGGATGACACAACACAGAAGAGCCACCTCGTCAGGCCAGGACTCTGCAGTCTATTTACACCTACAGGCCAGTGGACTGTTTCAATGATGAGGATGTAACATCCTGGACAGGGAGGAACGCTGGTTTGAGGGCGGAGTCAAGGAGGCCATTTACATGAAAAGGGAAAGACCATCTCTGAATGGAGGAGGGGCCTAAGGGTACGTCTGTCACCATCTTACAATGCTGTGATTGCAGCCATTCCCCAACTCTCTGTGAATGATCTCTGATCTGCTGCAGCCCGATGTCCCCAGCAGGTCCCTGAGGTCATCCGATCAGGGCTTACTTGCTATAAAAAAAGACTAAGATGAGCACTAAGGGTGACAGAGCTACGTTCTTGGACTCTCTCCCCCAAACCTGTAAAACTGTGGACTCAGTAGTTGTTTTTAAAAACAACTCAAAACTCACCTTTTTAAAACTGCTTTTGATTAATTTTTGCCTGTTTTATATTGTCTGTTTTGCCTTTTATTATTTGTTATCTTATGTGCAGCACTTTCTGACTCTGTCTAGATAGGAGGTGCTATATAAATAAAATTGTATTTATTTATTTATTTAATGGGACTCATGGCCATTGATCAGTGGTTGTTGATCAATGGTCACGACCTCACAGCCCATTGTTCCTTCAGTGCTGCTGGTTTCAGTCATTATGCAGATGTCCTGTTTATAAGAAACCTGCAGTCAGCTGAGACTGAAGACGTCACCTGATGATGACGAAACGTTTCTCCCACTGAAAACATCCAGATGAACAGAATCAACCTTTTTGGGACCGAGACAGAAGGATCTGAAACGAGCTGAAATGAAAGCCCCTGTGGTGTTACCAACAAGTTTCATGTTATCAATGAAAAATGCAGAGATTTATTGCAAACGTCAGGTGCAGCTCACAGACAGACTTTGAGACTTCAGGCACATTAGGACATTAGGAATACATGTGTAACTAGCACATGTGGGTTTATGACAGCTGGATGAAATAGTGAGGCAGTGATAATTGTTCTTTCCCAGATTTTAAGTGTCTCTAAGAGGGTCCTGGACCCCCTGATGATCCTCCACCTAATCACATGAGCCAAGGTGTGAAAACAGGTGTAGGTCACAATCAGCCAAGGTGTTGGGTGAGCTCATTGTGAATCCTAGCCACACCCTATCATGTGACTTACTGAGGTCAGATGACGCAGGATGTGCGTGGGCGTTAAGGCGTCTAGATTATAGATGGCAGACAGTTGGTGTGGTAAGCCCCGCCCTCCTTTCAAAGATGGCCGTTCACAGTGGACATGGATGTTTCTTTCACTCCTCTTTCAAACCATCTGTCTTCTCTCTACAAAATGTGAACACTGGCATCCTGAGAGAGTGACCTTTGACCTTTACATGTGTTTATGAAGTGGCTGTTTGGTGTCTCCAGTGTAGAGGTCTGAGCGCTCCTCGCTGCACTGCACAGCTACGTTGTTCAGTTTGTGTTTGTGATGAACCAGTTTGTGTCTGAGTCTGAAGTGCACTGGGATGTCGTGTTTGGAGAAGACTCTCCTGAGTTTCTCTGATAAACCTGCTACATCAGGGACGATGATGTTGTTCTGGTTTTCCTTCTGTTTCTCCCTAATTGGTGTCTGACCTTGTTTACTATCTGATTAAGTTAACCACATGTTTTAAGAGCTTTCTTTACATGTGTGCGTTCATTTTCTTTCCCTTCTGCTTCAGAGGGAACATTTTATGCTCGGTGTTGCAAGGTGTCGTTTTTCGAAACGCAGGCCTTGTTCCTCTTTCTTCTACACGATCGCTCAGTTTGTTTTCTATCATTCATTGCATCCTTGTATGTCGACCTCTGTTCTGCATTGATACAGAGCCCCTATCAGCCCAGTGCCAGCTTGTGCAGTAAAGACTTCATTAAATGCCTCCTTTATGTGGAATCTACAGATACTGTAAGTACTGCAGGGTCTGCATTCACAGGGTTCAGTGTGAATCAGTTTGATGGAAATGAATCTGTCAAATACACACAGAACTGTTAGGTCTGTGCCCCTGAGTGATTCCTTTTTTTAAATTATTTTTTGTAATGATTAAAGTTTCAATTCATCAGCTTTGTTGCTGAAAGCTCCGAGCCAACTCCAGAGTTCATTAACTGTGTTCCAGGTCATTACACTGATAATATGAAAGTCTTAGTACTGCTAGATGTTCTGTCAGACGTGTCAGGGAGGCAATGCAACCGAGAAAAACATTCAGAAGATAAAGGAGATGTAAGTAAGACACATTTCAGAAACAAAAACACATCATTGGTCCCCACTTCTTTAGTTGAATCTATGAAAGGGAACATGAACTGTAACACAGCTTCACAGTCGTATAGCAGTAACAGTAAAAAGTTGAATCCCAAAAACTTGATATAAATCATACAGGGAGTGCAGAATTATTAGGCAAGTTGTATTTTTGAGGAATAATGTTATTATTGAACAACAACCATGTTCTCAATGAACCCAAAAAACTCATTAATATCAAAGCTGAATGTTTGTGGAAGTAGTTTTCAGTTTGTTTTTAGTTTGAGCTATTTTAGGGGTGTCATGGTCTGTGGAATGCGTGATGCTCGGGTAGCCACACCCCCGGGCTGGGCCATCACTAGCACACCTGCTCTCCATCCCGGTGATTACACGGAGATCCACTTAATCCGGCGCTGACGGATGCTCCACGCCAGTCCGTAGTCATCCCCACAGTGGTAACCAGACTTCCACGAAAAGTGTGCATTCTCTTCTGCTTGGAACTTTGTTTAACCTGCCTACTTCTGTCCAGATTTCTACTCGGCGTCTGCTACCTGCCTGTCCTCCGGCTCAACTGGATCTCGCGGCGCTCACCTGGCCCACTCGCCATTCCACGGACTTCCTGCCCCCACGGACTGCCACACTTCCCTCCCGAGCTCCCACGGTTCCGTTCTATCGTAAGCCCCTACTCTAACTCAGTCCTGATATGTTCTCCCCGCTTCCTGGCTCCCTAGTAATCATCTCCCCTTTCTATTGCAGCCCCCCGCCGTCCCGATCCCGGCTTCCTCGTGTCATTGTTTCCCCGGATTTTTAGTTTCTGTTTTGCTCTCTACTTTCCCCGGGTCGCCTTTCGTTGTTTTAATAAAGTGTCTTTTTGTTAGCTCGGAGTCTGCGCCTGGATCCTTTCGTGCCCGCGCACCACGGCGCATGACAAGGGGGATATCTGTGTGTGCAGGTGACTATTACTGTGCATAATTATTAGGCAACTTAACAAAAAACAAATATATACCCATTTCAATTATTTATTTTTACCAGTGACACCAATATAACATCTCCACATTCACAAATATACATTTCTGACATTCAAAAACAAAACAAAAACAAATCAGCGACCAATATAGCCACCTTTCTTTGCAAGGACACTCAAAAGCCTGCCATCCATGGATTCTGTCAGTGTTTTGATCTGTTCACCATCAACATTGCGTGCAGCAGCAACCACAGCCTCCCAGACACTGTTCAGAGAGGTGTACTGTTTTCCCTCCTTGTAAATCTCACATTTGATGATGGACCACAGGTTCTCAATGGGGTTCAGATCAGGTGAACAAGGTGGCCATGTCATTAGTTTTTCTTCTTTTATACCCTTTCTTGCAGCCACGCTGTGGAGTACTTGGACGCGTGTGATGGAGCATTGTCCTGCATGAACATCATGTTTTTCTTGAAGGATGCAGACTTCTTCCTGTACCACTGCTTGAAGAAGGTGTCTTCCAGAAACTGGCAGTAGGACTGGGAGTTGAGCTTGACTCCATCCTCAACTCGAAAAGGCCCCACAAGCTCATCTTTGATGATACCAGCCCAAACCAGTACTCCACCTCCACCTTGCTGGCGTCTGAGTGGGACTGGAGCTCTCTGCCCTTTACCAATCCAGCCACGGGCCCATCCATCTGGCCCATCAAGACTCACTCTCATTTGATCAGTCCATAAAACCTTAGAAAAACCAGTCTTGAGATATTTCTTGGCCCAGTCTTGACGTTTCAGCTTGTGTGTCTTGTTCAGTGGTGGTGGTCTTTCAGCCTTTCTTACCTTGGCCATGTCTCTGAGTATTGCACACCTTGTGCTTTTGGGCACTCCAGTGATGTTGCAGCTCTGAAATATGGCCAAACTGGTGGCAAGTGGCATCTTGGCAGCTGCACGCTTGACTTTTCTCAGTTCATGGGCAGTTATTTTGCGCCTTGGTTTTTCCACACGCTTCTTGCGACCCTGTTGACTATTTTGAATGAAATGCTTGATTGTTCGATGATCACGCTTCAGAAGCTTTGCAATTTTGAGACTGCTGCATCCCTCTGCAAGATATCTCACTATTTTTGACTTTTCTGAGCCTGTCAAGTCCTTCTTTTGACCCATTTTGCCAAAGGAAAGGACGTTGCCTAATAATTATGCACACCTGATATAGGGTGTTGATGTCATTAGACCACACCCCTTCTCATTACAGAGATGCACATCACCTAATATGCTTAATTGGTAGTAGTTTTAATCTGTAGCTCTGCTCTAAAAGAACGTACGTAACTGGCCCCGCCTACTACGCTCGCAAAGGTAAAATGATTGGCTAGAATCTAAAGTGTATCACAGCTCAGGAAAAAAAAGCACCAAAATAAAGCACCGAAACGTGCGCTGCTTTTCGGTCTGGTTACTACCGTTTATGTCAGAACCGGTGCCATCATGGCACCGGATACCGGTACCCATCCCTAGTGTGGAGAACAAAAGAACTGACAGGCCTAAAACACCTATAATAAGTTTAAACAGGAAAACTGGAGATGGTGCGTCTGACTTCTGACCTGTTCACTGTTCACCCTGTTCAGAAATGGTCTCAGTGGAAGTGTCAAGAACCATGTTAGAGAAAGTTCAGCAGGGAGAAAAGGCTGACGTACGCACTACAGTGAGCTTCTACAGCCATCAGTACAATTGGAGGCTCGTCATGGTTTGGTGCAGCCAGTGGTGTTGGGATCTTGTCAAAATTGAAAAATACAGAAAAATACCATAAGGTTTTAATCCATCATAAAGTCTGAGTGGCAAATGGTTATAACTCTTTTCTGCTCTGAGCACTCAAAGGGCCTTACACAGTTGCACTTTCCACGCTGTTTCTGAACTACTGGAGCACGGGAGAGCGACATACAGACGGGGATCAAACCACCAACCTTCCAGTTTATCAGGTGACCTGCTCTGTCACCTGAGCTACAGCAGCTTATTTTTTTACCATGACAATGATCCCAAACACACTGCCAGTGCAGTAAGAGTATATCTGGATAGAAACTCACATGGATCGGGCTTCACAAAGCCTGAACCTCAACATTATTGAAGCAGGGTGGGATCATCTTTACAGAGTGGTATAAAAAAGAGCTTTGAATGTCCTTCAAGCAGGCTGGAAAACCATTCCTGAAGACTCCTTGAAAAACTCAGAAGACACTTCAGGCTGTGTTGAAGACTAAAGATAATCATACCTTTACAGCTCGCTGGAATTATACAAAATCTACCTCCCAATCTACCTCCCATCATCCAAGAAGATCAGGACAAACTGAAGAAGGACCAAAGAACCCTCTTGGACGCTGTGGTGCCCTTGCAGTACATGCAGATGGTAGCACAGCAAGCAGAGCACCCAGAAAAGGAAAATGTCATCTAAAGTGCCAAAATCCCTTTGCAAGAAGAGGCCGTTTAAAGTTCCATAACCCACACAAAACAGGTCATGGAAAAGTGCACGCAGCCGAACAAATAAAGATTTTGACTTAGGGCTATCTGTGAAGACCATCGCAGTCTCAGATGAGACTGTCTGAGTGTCCCCAGCAAAACATTTGGTCATACACATATTATAAAATATAATAAATAATTCATTTTAATTTCATTTTGTATGCTAAATAAGTAATTTCTCTGTTTTTTGGTAATAAAACCATGTTTGCTCTTTCTGACATTATTATATTTTATTATTATTATATTTTATATTATATTTTATTATTATTATTATTATTATTATTATTATTTTATTTTATTTTATTTTTTTACTATTTAATTTGTAAAAATGTGTACACACACACACACACACACACACGTAGGAAAATATTTAGTATACACATCCAGAAATGCATACACTATTATATATTGTACATATATTTATTAGTTTCAGGTTGGCCATTCTTGTATTTTGCTCGTTTGTGTTGTTGTGTTTGCACATCTCTGTTGCTTGTGGGGCTCGCACACAAGAATTTCACTCACATGTGCTGTGCCAGTGTGCCTGCACATGTGATGTGACAATAAAAAGTGATTTGATTTGATTTGACATTCCATGTCCTTTCCTAATCTTCCTGCTTTGCCTCCTTTGGCTCTCCTTCCCACTGGCTGTTGTTTTCCAGTGCTCTGATTAAAACTGACATGTTTCCTGGAGCTATGCTGTTTCGGGTTAGGTTAACGATTGGTGAGCAGTATATGTGCTGGTACTTATAAACAGTGTTTTTTATTCTAATGGAGGCCTAAAATGGTTTGGCCACGCTAGCTTTCCCATCCTACAGTTATCTCTCGTCTCTACCTAACAGCCTCTGCCAGCACAGGTAATATAGATTTTTATATATCTTTTTTTATTTATAAAATTATATATATTTATTTAACCCTCTGGGCTCTATCCTGGAAAATGTGTCGCCACGTCACTTTTCTTTTTTCAACCATTTTCATTCTGTTAATGCAAGTGGAATGAAACTTCCTAAAGGTGTATATTTCTTCCAGATTTTTTAATTCAACATCAGCTCCTTAATAATGTCAATAATATTCACTACACACCAAATTGTTCCTCTCGGCTCTATCGTGGCCATTTTTGGCCAATTGAAACCCATTATAACCACCTTTTTGATTCCTTGTTATTGACAGTACAAAATCATGCAATTCAGGTAAAGTTGCTTTAATTATAAACTGAACTCGTGAAAATTTTAGTTTTTAATGTTTGGTTCTTTTTTACCAAATTATATCATTTATCCATTTTTGGCCAAGCAAGCAATGTTATGTAATATTCCTAGTTTCTAGTAGCGGCCTTTGATGGCTCACCACACTCCAATAGACCAGAAGAATGAAACAATTTTGACATAGGCTTGATCTTAAGGATCTAATAGTTTGTGTTTGTGAATGACATTGCAGCACAAACATGTATTTGCAAGATAGACCGGAATAAATTATGACGCATCAAATATTACATTTCTGTTGATGCAGGCTATTGAGCTTTGAGGCTCCCAGTCAAACTCAGCTTTGAAGCACATGTTAAAAGCACTTTTACTCTTGTATTTATCATAAAAAGAGACCATACCCAAAATATTAACTCTAAAAAAGCCAAAAACCCGATCACAGGACATTTTGCAGAGTTCAAACCTGCAGCTGCAGCTGCAGCGTAAACAACAACAAACACTGTAAACGTGTCCTGGAGTTTATGCAGGTGCAGACAGAGCTACTGCTGTAAGTAAGCCTAACAGCTTCCAGATCGTTTATTCTGGCAATATGGCAAGAAGGTCATCACTGCTTCAAGCACTGCCTATATGACCAATGCATCCATCGGAGTATGATGTTAGTTAGAAAGCACTAAGAAAATGTGCTTGTGAATGGGTGAATGCACAAGTTGTGTAAAGCGCTTTGAGTGCTCAGAAGAGTAGAAAAGCCCTATATAAGAACCAGTCCATTTACCATTTAAACCAGAGTGTGACCCACACCCCACCAACAAAATGAGAAGAAGGTGCAAAAGGCGCACCTTCAGGATTGGAACAGCAGCCCTTTGCTCCAGGTGTAGAAAGTGTGCCTACAAAAACCACAGTAGAGTGGTTTTTGTAGGCACATTAGCTCATTAGCAGCACATCTTGCTTCTAATGAGGATGCACACAGAAGCACACACACTGAAATATAAATTTTGATCATTTTAGTGGTCATTTCAGTGGTTATTTGGTCATTAAATGGCCACTAACACACCATGTGTGATTTTTCTTTTTGGCCATTCATCCAAAAAAATAATAAAATAAAATAAAGTAAAAATAAATCATTGTCAAATAAATCAAATAAATGATTGTCATCATTCATATGCTGAAAAAATGTGAACTTTATTGCTATTTTCCCCCCAAAAATGTAGTAATAATACGTAATCTGACTGGTATTCAAAGGGTATAATTTCTCAATTTGAATTATATTTTGGTTTTTCATGACTAGGACTGGTGCTAATTAAAAAATCAAGTCAATGAAAGTAGAAAAATGTTTTAATATACAGGGTGGGCCATTTATATGGATTAAAGTCCTGTTTGTGGCACATTAGTATATGTGAGGGGGCAAACTCCTCAAGATGGGTGGTGACCATGGTGGCCATTTAGAAGTCGGCCATCTTGGATACAACTTTTGTTTTTTCAATAGGAAGAGGGCCATGTGACACATCAAACTTATTGGTAATGTCACAAGAAAAACAATGGTGTGCTTGGTTTCAACGTAACTTTATTCTGTCATGAGTTATTTACAAGTTTCTGACCATCAATGTGCTGCCTATTGTAATTCACTTTATTGTGGTCTCCACTCTTCCCTTTTACAGAGATTACAGACAGTTCAGAATGCTGCAGCTCGCATTCTAACTAAAACCAGCAAGTTTGCCCACATTACTCCTGTCCTTGCCGATCTGCACTGGTTGCCTGTCAAATATCGTATTCAATTTAAAATTTTGTTGTTTACTTTTAAAATTACTAACAACACTGCACCCAGCTACCTTAAGGACCTTTTAAACCCTTATGCTCCTGCTAGGGCTTTAAGGTCATCGTCACAGTTACTGCTGGCTCAGCCCAGATCTCGACTTAAGACTAGAGGTGATCGATCGTTTGCTCTTGTCGCACCTGTGCTGTGGAACAATCTCCCGATTGGCATCCGGGCATCTGATTCTATTCATTCTTTTAAATCACAGCTTAAAACATATCTTTTTAAACTTGCCTTCTCCACCTTTTAATTGCTGGTTTGTTTGTTTGTTTGTTTGTTTGGTTCCTGTGACCTATTGACCTCTTGTATTAATTCCCTCCTATCTTTCTATTGGTGTCTTTTATTATGGTGGTACAGCTTTTATCTTGCTATTACCCATGCGCTGTAGTCATTTTTATTGGTAGCTTTTATCTATGAACATAACTCGTTATTTTTATTTATCCGTTATCAATGTTTGAACCTTTTATTGTTTTATGTAAAGCACTTTGGTATGCCCAAGGCTTTTAAATGTGCTCTATAAATAAAGATTGTTGTTGTTGTGTTGTTGCCCATTGTGTTGGATTGCCAATGCAACCCTCTTCTCCCACTCTTCACACACTGATAGCAACACCGCAGGAGAAATGCCAGCACAGGCATCCAGTATCCGTAGTTTCAGGTGCTGCACATCTCGTATCTTCACACCATAGTCAATTGCCTTCAGATGACCCCAAAGATAAAAGTCTAAGGGGGTCAGATCGGGAGACCTTGGGGGCCATTCAACTGGCCCACGATGACCAATCCACTTTCCAGGAAACTGTTCATCTAGGAATGCTCGGACCTGGCACCCATAATGTGGTGGTGCACCATCCTGCTGGAAAAACTCAGGGAACGTGCCAGCTTCAGTGCATAAAGAGGGAAACACATCATCATGTAGCAATTTCAAATATCCAGTGGCCTTGAGGTTTCCATTGATGAAGAATGGACCCACTATCGTTGTACCCCATATACCACACCAAACCATCACTTTTGTTGTTCCAACAGTCTTGGAGGGATCCATCCAATGTGGGTTAGTGTCAGACCAATAGCGCTGGTTTTGTTTGTTAACTTCACCATTCACATAAAAGTTTGCCTCATCACTGAACAAAATCTTCTGCGTGAACTGAGGGTCCTGTTCCAATTTTTGTTTTGCCCATTCTGCAAATTCTGTGCGCCGACCTGGGTCATGCTCGTTGAGATGCTGCAGTAGCTGGAGTTTGTAAGGGCGCCATTTGTGAGTAGCTAATATCCGCCGAAGGGATGTTCGACTAATGCCACTCTCCAGTGACATGCGGCGAGTGCTACGCTGTGGGCTCTTGCTGAATGAAGCTAGGACAGCCACTGAGGTTTCTTCATCAGTGACAGTTTTCTTGCGTCCACATTTTGGCAAATCCAAAACTGAACCAGTTTCACGAAACTTAGCAAGCAGTTTGCTGACTGTAGCATGGGAGATGGGTGGTCTCGTAGGGTGTCTGGCATTGAAATCTGCTGCAATGACCCGGTTACTGCGTTCACCAGATATCAACACAATTTCGATCTGCTCCTCACGTGTTAACCTCTTCGACATGTCAATGGCTGTGAACAAAGAGAAACTTGTAAATAACTCATGAAAGAATAAAGTTACTGTCACGACCTGCAGGATCAGCAAGGTGCTGATCAGAATCTCTCCACTCCTAGCCCTCCTTCTCTTCTCCTTTTCCCTCTCTCTCCCCCTCTCTCCTTCTCTCCCCTGTTTTGCCAGGGGGGAACTCATGGCGGCTTCACGCCCTCGATCCACGCCTTCCTGGATTGGGAACACCTGGGCCTCATTAGACTAGCTGGTATATTAGAAGGAGGAGATCAGCTGTTCAACGATGGATTGTTGTGAAGGCTCTAGTCAGTACACGTCTAGCTCAAGTTTCCTAGATTCCCCGGACCCGTCCCCGTGTTTCCCCGTGTGAAGAGTGGAAGGAGTGACTGGTCGCTAGCCGAGAAGAGAGAGATTGAACTGAGCGCGTGTGTGATTTCCGTTTTCCCTGGAGCCCTGGACCCCTGCCCCTCACGTCTTGTATATAGCACTAACCCCGCACTGTCTGTACATACACTCGGTGAAGATCTGTAAATAAACAGTCTTTGTTTAAACGCTACTCAGGAGTCCTGCGAGTGGGTCCTCTAACGTTACGTTGAAACCAAGCACACCATTGTTTTTCTTGTGACATTACCAATAAGTTTGATGTGTCACATGGCCCTCTTCCTATTGAAGGAACAAAAGTTGAATCCAAGATGGCCGACTTCTAAATGGCCACCATGGTCACCACCCATCTTGAGGAGTTTGCCCCCTCACATATTGAGATAGACATTGAGATAGTGGACTCTTAAAAGTACCTGGGTGTTCACCTCAACAATAAACTGGACTGGACTACAAATACAGACGTCCTGTATAAGGGCCAGAGTCGACTCCACCTGCTGAGGAGACTGAGGTCCTTCGGAGTCTGCAGGACTCTGTTAAGGACATTCTATGACACTGTGGTAGCATCTGCCCTTTTCTATGCAGTGGCCTGCTGGGGGAGTGGATGCACAGACAGGGACAGGATTGACAAACTGGTGCGGAGGTCTAGCTCCGTGCTGGGATGTCCCCTGGAGTCTGTGGAGGTGGTTGGTGAGGGGAGGATGTTAGTAAAGCTGACATCCATCATGAACAACCCACATCACCCACTGCATGAGTCTGTGCGTGGGCTGAGCAGCTCCTTTTGTCACGGCGAGTGAGATGAGCCGTGTGGAAAATAAAGGAGGATCCAAACGCAGGCACTTGTATGGGTGTGAGGGTGGTTTATTAAACACAAAAAGGAAATGGACAAACGGCGAACGGAGCAATGACTAAACTAAACTGGGAACAAACTAACTATAGAACACGAACCTGGACATGAATGAGAGCGGGCGGAAACAGATGATGGTAGACTGCAGGGAAACACACAGATGAAGCAGGGTGGAAACACAGACGGACCAGCAACTACAATGACGGCAGACATGACTTAAATACACAGAGAATCACAGGGGAATTACACACAGGTGGTGGACACAGCTGGGAATAATCAACAAGGCGATACAAAGGTAAAACTGAACACACTCACATGAGACGCAGACCATCACAATAAAACAGGAACAAGCAACCATCACACTAAGACACAAACTCGACATAGAGAGACAGACAGAAAATGGCACATGGAGCTAGACAAATACTAAGCAGACACAACTGAAGAACAAATCCTAAACACCACAGAAACATGAAACTCAAATAATAAACATCATCATAATCAACACTACAAGAGAACAAGAAAACAATCCCTGATGCAAACTAAAACATTATAAAACTCAAACTACTGGGTCCGACGGACCCAGAACCGTGACAGTACCCCCCCTCCAAGGGCTGGCTCCCGACAGCCCCAAACAAAAAAGCACAAAGCACCAAGCCAGGGCGGGCGGAGGGGGTCCAGGAAGGAGGGTCCGAAACAAAAAACAAGGAGCACAAGAGACCAGAATAAACCAAAAACAGGCCAACACAAAACAAGACCATTCACGAGTCCACAGTAAAGTCCGGGGGCCGACAACACAAGAGCCGAAACAGTTCAGGGGGCCGACCCTGCACACAGCAACGGCGGCGACGGGCAAGCAGTTCAGGAGGCCCACCGTGCACACGGCAACGGCGGCGCGAATGCAGTTCTGGAGGCCGACCGTGCACACGGCAACGGCGGGCAAACAGTTCCGGAGGCCGACCACGTGGAAGGCAGTGGCGGCCACCGAGCAGGTCCGGAGGACGGCCGCGATGCCAGCGGCGGCGACGAACACCTTCCGGAGGCAGTCCCCGAAGGCCATGACGCCATCTTAGAGGCCCGGAAAACGGCCGGCAGAGGCGAGGCGGAACGGGTCGAGCTGGCACCGACGGCGGCGTGGCAAGCACAGGACCAGACGAGGCAGGACCAGACGAGGCAGGACCAGACGAGGACGGACCAGACGAGGACGGACCAGACGAGGACGAAGCAGTGGCTGGACCAGACGAGGACGAAGCAGTGGCTGGACCAGGCGAAGATGATGAAGACACGGAGGCTGGACCAGGCGAAGATGATGAAGACACGGAGGCTGGACCAGGCGAAGATGATGAAGACGGCAGCGGGACGGCTGCGGAACCTGACGGCAGCGGGACGGCTGCGGAACCTGACGGCGGTGATGCTGCAGGAGGTGATGTGGAGATGTGCTGGCTGGGTCCTCCAGGACCACCAGCAGATGTGAGGATGTGCTGGGTGGGCTCCACGGGCCCTCCAGCAGACGTGGCTTGAGGCTGGACGGGCTCCTCGGGCCCTCCAGCAGACGTGGCTTGAGGCTGGACGGGCTCCTCGGGCCCTCCAGCAGACGTGGCTTGAGGCTGGCTGGGTTCTCCTAAACCCCCAGCAGACGACGCTTGAGGCTGGCTGGGTTCTCCTAAACCCCCAGCAGACGACGCTTGAGGCTGGCTGGGTTCTCCTAAACCCCCAGCAGACGACGCTTGAGGCTGGCTGGGTTCTCCTAAACCCCCAGCAGACGACACTTGAGGCTGGCCGGGCTCCTCAGGCCCTCCAGCCGACGAGGCAGGACGCTGGCTGGGTTCACCTGAACCCCCAGCTAACATGACTTGAGACTGGACGGGCTCCTCAGGCCCTCCAGTGAAAGCAGTCTCTTTTTTTATTTTTTTTATTTTATTTTATTTATTTATTTATTTATTTATTTATTTTTACCTTTTATTGTTTATTTTATTTTCACTTACTGAATACGGGACAGACTTGACTGGGGGAAAGAAGGGGAGAAAGAAAGAGGGAAAGAGAAACAGCTGAGAAGAGGGACGGGGGAGAAGGGCAAAAGACAAAAACCAACAGAACGGGCAGAGAAAAAAAATGCATATATCAATCACCTGGATCACCTGCTGAGAAAGAAAAAAGAAAACAAGCAGAAGAGAACAAGAGTAATAGAATAAACAACATCACAATGATATATGGGAATATGACAGTAAATACTAAATGTTAAACATTATTGTGCAGCACATAAGATCAACAGAACACAGTGTGCTTTGAGGTAGGAGCCAAAAAGGGTGTAGTTTGTGGGTGTGATCACCCGTGTGTACACCTGTGAGCATGGACGCGCTTGTTTTTTGTTTTTTAAAAGGTTCCTTCATGTAATGATCTGCTAGAGGGTGTGGGGGGGCCACAGCCCCGTCCTCCAGGGCATGAAGCAGGTGTGGATGAGATCAAAACTCCAGACATCCAGAGGCCCCCAGAACACAAGAGACCAAGGAAGACCAACAGAGGGGCAGCCGCGCCACTGTCCCAGAAAGAGCTGAGGAGAGTCCCAGATGAGGGCTCACTCAGCAGCCGCGGAGCAGAAGCCAGGGGGAGTTGCAGTGACGCGCCCGTGAGCTCCGCCGGCAGCCAGCTGCGCCTGAGTGACCGAGCCCCAGGCCGAGAGGCCGGGGGCACCCCACCTCCGAAGTGGCCCGAGCGAGCCCCAGGCTCCAGGCCCCGATAAGCGGCCGCCAAGGAGTGAGCCGGTGTGTACCTGGACGCCCATCCCCGGACACAAAGAACCACCAACGCACCGATGTCTGAGGGAGTCCGCCACTGGCAGGGGAAGTGGTGGTAGGGGGAGATAGGCCTCCAAACCTTGGAGGACCTGAGATGTCCCCAGAGAGGTGGCGCCTGACACCCAACCTGACATATAGACACAGACATACAGGCACACACAGATACAAACATCCATTCCCACCCTCATGCTCTCATATGCACTTACTCCACACTCAACCAACGTGGAGACAGACATAAAGAGACGCTGTACACACGATCACACTCCCCAAGCGTACTCTACAAACCGGGTCTAGGTGCCCCCGCCCCTGGAGTGAAAGCAGTCTCTGAAGCAGCAGGTACGGAGACCTCTGCCAGGGTGGACACTGGCTGGGACTGAGCAGCACCGTGGCTAGACTCAGGCAGCAACAGTGGGATACAGTCCTCAGAGGGCTGGAAGTGTTCCCCAATACACTCAGCAGAGGACTGAGGCGGACGGGTGAACTCACTTGAGCTCTCAGGGGGTGCTGAGAGCCGAGACTGTTCAGGTGAGTTCTCCGGTGAGGCTGCTGGTGCTGGTGTCTTGACCTCTAGGGGTCCAGAGTTGGCGGGTGACTGACACCCAGCCTCTGGGGAGGCCCTAGAGGGAGCAACTGTCTCTGAGATGGCCAGCTTAAATGAACCAGCAAAAGTTTGTGTGGAGTGTGTTCCCTGCTTGTAATGAGGCTGTGAGGATAAAGGCTGGGTAAATGAGTGGGCAGGCTGCTGAACTGGTGGTAACTGAGCTACAGGTAGCGAAGTAGTAACAGGTGGAGTGGCTGGCTGAACTGATAAGGCTGATGAATCTCTTGCCAACTGGGCTATTGACTGGGCTATGGACTGTAACATGGCGTCTACTGGGTCTGACTGTGACTGTAATGGAGGTGATGATTGAGTGGCTGACTGGGTTAGCGACTGCTGGGCAGCTAACCGAGCTACCGGCTGAGCAGCTGAGTCAACGAACACAGCCCCGGTATAAACAGTCATATGAACTGGTGAAACAGACAGAGCGTCTTTTCCACTCACCACAGCCGGCAGTTCTGAAGTCCTATTCTCCAGCTGTGGGGCGACGCGCCGACGGCGCGATCGTCGCTTCCTCCCGGGCAAAACCTCCGGCGGGCCGGGCAAAACCTCCGGCGGGCCGGGCAAAACCTCCGGCGTCCGGCTGGGTTGGGAAGCGATAGCGGCTGGTGGGTGTAGGTGAAGTTCGTGGAGAATGAAGTTTTGTACCAGAGGGTGCAGTGAGTCCAATAGCCAGGGATAATCCGTGATAAGTTGTTGCAGCCTGACTTCCAGAACGTAGAGAAACGCTTCTCCCTCATGCTTGAGCCACAGGTTGATTAGTTTTGACACAGAGTCCGTTATGAGCTTTCGAAGCTCTGTGGGTGGGGTGAATGCCGCTGGATCCATATCTGGCTGGTCTGTACTGTCACGGCGAGTGAGATGAGCCGTGTGGAAAATAAAGGAGGATCCAAACGCAGGCACTTGTATGGGTGTGAGGGTGGTTTATTAAACACAAAAAGGAAATGGACAAACGGCGAACGGAGCAATGACTAAACTAAACTGGGAACAAACTAACTATAGAACACGAACCTGGACATGAATGAGAGCGGGCGGAAACAGATGATGGTAGACTGCAGGGAAACACACAGATGAAGCAGGGTGGAAACACAGACGGACCAGCAACTACAATGACGGCAGACATGACTTAAATACACAGAGAATCACAGGGGAATTACACACAGGTGGTGGACACAGCTGGGAATAATCAACAAGATGAGACAAAGGTAAAACTGAACACACTCACATGAGACGCAGACCATCACAATAAAACAGGAACAAGCAACCATCACACTAAGACACAAACTCGACATAGAGAGACAGACAGAAAATGGCACATGGAGCTAGACAAATACTAAGCAGACACAACTGAAGAACAAATCCTAAACACCACAGAAACATGAAACTCAAATAATAAACATCATCATAATCAACACTACAAGAGAACAAGAAAACAATCCCTGATGCAAACTAAAACATTATAAAACTCAAACTACTGGGTCCGACGGACCCAGAACCGTGACACCTTTAGTCAGAGACTGAAACACAGGAAGCTGCAGGAAGGAGCGCTTTCGCAGATCATTCATCCCAACAGCAGTTAGACTCTATAACTCCTCAATCACGATGTCATGAGTCACTGGACACTGTGAACATCCACGGTCACCACTTCATGCATAATGGACCTTCCATGACCTTCCAAGCTATATAGTTTATGTCTTCCATATTTCCAACTATAGCCATAATCACACACTGTGTGTGCTACCATTGTATATAGTGTATTATCTTACTTTTTTTTCATTGATTGTACTTATTTGTATTTTTATATTTCCTTCTAATATCTGTACCTGAGCTGAGGTGACACAAAAATTTCCCCGTTGTGGGATCAATAAAGTCTTATCTTATCTTATCTCTTATCTTATATACTAATGTGCCACAAACAGGACTTTAATATCACCAACCATTCCCATGTCATTACGGTGTATCCATATAAATGGCCCACCCTACACTTCACGTTTGAGAAACATCATCATGAATTCCCTCTGACTTTGGCTGTTTTGCTTCCACCACAATAAAATCACACTTCCTGTTCTCTCAGTGTACTTCAAGAACAGTTTCCCATCTCAAATCTCTGTTTTCTGCATTATTCACGTGCTTATTACCCACCAGTATACCTTTGTGTACAGCGCTGTCAGCCACTGTTTGTGTGTGTGTGTGTTTTTAACTGACTTCCGAGCAGAAAGCCTCATTTCTGCTGTTCAATATCGAAGAAATTTAAACTTTTTAATATTATGCCAAATTGAAAAACACTTAGCTGTGTCTCTAATAAAACCCCTGTAACTTTGCTCTGCTTCACTTAAGCAGCATCAGGTAATGTTCAAATGTTGAGTCATGGTTTGCTTCATTTTTATCCTCAGTTACTTTGAATCAAAGTCATCTGCTGTGATGCTCACACCTCAGATGAAGTCTCACAGTGTCAGTTCTGATAAATGATCACAATTATAACATTTCTGACTGCCCGAGTCAATACTAAATCGAATCCCAAAAAGTTGATTCATCTGGACGTTTTCAGTGGGAGAAACATTTCGTCACTCATCCAGGTGACTTCTTCAGTCTCAGTTGACTACAGGTTTCCCCCATCGTATAAACAGGACATTTGCATAATGACTAAAACTAGATGAACCAGATCCAGATGAACAGAATCAACTTTTTGGATTTACTTACCTGGATGATTGAGAATGCATCAAGACATTGAATCAAATCGTGAATCGGAATTGAATCGATTCTAGAAATCAGTGATAATACCCAGCCCTAATGTGATACGACCGGTCCGTGGGCCATTCTCACCCTTCTTGTGGTTGGCCTGGCAATTTTCTGCCGAACTGGGCAATCCACGTCCAGCAACGAGCAGTGGGGATTTTGGAACTGAGCTCCTAGTGGGAGAACAGTTTGATAACAGAAAAAAAACACCTCAGCACAAAAAGCACATGACTATCAACACACCATAGAAACACAAGACAAGCAACAGGGGCGGGTAAAAGGGTAAGAGAGACCCGGTGTAGACAAGGCATCCGGTCCTGCAGCATGTCTGCGCTGGTCCAGTCAACCGCCATCTTCCCCGGGAGGGGACAAGCATCGAAGGCGTTTGGAAAGGGAGGGGGGATGAGTGTGTATCAGTGTATGTGTGTGTGAGTCCAGCTGAGACAGTGTCCTTTGCCCTGCCAGGCTAAGTAAACAGAAGTTAATGTTAATGTCAATTTATTCATTCAGAAAAATACACAATGTGAAGCGTTTGTCATGCAACTGTAAAAGATGCTAAAAGATCTGTGTTTGTGCCCAAATACTGAATCAACCACTGAAATATTCCACATGCGAACCTGAGACCAAGTGGTGCCTTGTTTTGTTACTCTACTGTTTTGTTTTTGCTCATTTGTATTTCCTGTTGTTTCATTGATTTATGGTAGCACTGAGCTGACAGCAAACACTGTCCTAGCAGGTCTACTGGGTCTAAAACTAATTCCACAATTCTTCTGAACTTCATCTCTTGGGCATTATTAGCCAACGCCCTTACAGTTATGGCTTACCAAGCATCACTGTCATAGACAGTTCATAACATTACAGGACACGACATCAAAGTAAAACAGTACTCGGGCTATAATGCTATAAATTATAATGCTATAATAATTATAATGCTATAAATTAAATGCTATAAATTATAACACACCTGTTTGCAGCAGACTGTGACAGCACTGAGCAGCTCCTTCAGTGGGAGACTGCGGCACCCACGGTGTGGGACGGAGAGATTTCGCAGGTCTTTCCTCCCCACTGCTGTCAGACTCCATAATAAAGACTTTAACTGATCAAGCACACACATCCATACATATGCAATAATACTAAGTGCAATAATCCTTTCTGTCATCGTTGTATTTTTACTCAGTTGTATATAGTATTTGTATTCTATTTTTATCTTATTGTATATTTATTTTATTCTACTGTATATAGTATTTTATTTTATTCTATTCTGTACAGTTGTGTACTGTATTTATTCTTATTGTATTCTAATTTTTGCCTCATAACTTTTGCACTGTCCACTTCCTGCTGTGACAAAACAAATTTCCCACATGTGGGACTAATAAAGGTTATCTTATCTTATCTTATCTTAAATTAAATAATAAATAATGAGGACAAGTTCTGTCCCTTCTCGGGACAAAGCAGCTCCCCAGAACTGCGCTGTGGGATAACACTGAAAATAGAAACTGCAAGGCATGACAGGATACAGTATGTGACATAGCTGCCAGCAGTCTGTGCACAATGCCACATGACTCAGTAAACATGCATTTGTTTCCAATGGAAGTAAGATCCTACGCAGTCATGCTCTATAGTGGCCCAATGTCATTTTTGTGTCTTTCTGTGTCTTGCCTTCTGGTGCTTTGTACTATAAGCTAAAGCCCCAACAATACTAGAAAGAAACTGTTAGTGTGTTTGTTTATCCACCATCTCAGCTAAAAGACTTATGAGAAATGAGAAATGAGAAATGTATTTTTAAAGCATTAAATGATAGAAGATGAGCATGTACATGCATCTTTATTGTTCAGAAAACCACAGACTGTGAAACAGTTACCTGCAGCCAGTCTTCCCAAAAGAGATTAGCTTAGCAGTGTACAACGTTTTATATGAGACTGTGATCTATCTGATTGGTTACATGTAATTCTCTCGGTGCCTCAGGCTGGTCCCAGCCTCTCAGCACTCTGTCATGTCCAATGCTAAAAAGGAAGGCTCCTACACTGCTACACGTGCACTGGATGTATGTCCCATCTCTCGTATCTCTCACCTATTATCTTGTTGTCCCAGTAACCGTAAGAGCCACCCTGGCTGAGATACTGGATATTTGTTTTTGTCTCACATGGTCCCGATGACCCACCTTATCATAGCACTTAAAGCTTCAGTATTTCTAACTAAACACTGTCTAGACATCTACATTCTTAGGCTGTCATTCACTATAATACCTTACAAACACCAACAATCATCCCCGATGAGTAAGCACTTGGTCAGAGCAGGAAGGAAAAACGTTTAATAGAGAGGATCCTCCAGCAGAACCAGGCTCATCTGCTGAGACCGGTTGGGGTTGAGGAGAAAGAGACGGGGTTACTTGTTCTTAGAGGAGCTCTGTAATAATGTAAGTTCTTCGCCAGGCAACACATCATCTTAACACACCTGTTTGCTGGTAACTGGCGCTCTATAAATAAACTTAATTTAACTGAAGTGAATCCAATAAATTAAATGTTAATAAAATTTAGATTTAAAATCCAAAATATAATTTATAAAAATAAAATGTTTATGAAGAGTCTCACTGTGGCGGGGTGTGGTTTATGGCTCAGGGGCGTGGTGGAGCAGTGGATTCAGGATGTGGTGTAGGGTAGGCTGACCCACAGAGCTGTTCTCCATCACCAGGTCAAGGCTTCCCAGTTTCAGGGGGATGGCGGGACCTGATGAGGGGCTGTTTGCTGGAAACGTGCTACACTCGCGTTTAGGTTTACCTTCCCCCTAAAACTGGTACAACATTCTGCCCTTAATGTTTTGTCACATAGTCCCTGAGTGAATCATTTATGATTTATTCATCATTCAAGGCCTCCCAGAATATTTTCAAGCGAGGACAGAGAGTTAAATATTGAAACACTATTGTATGACCACAGAAAAAACTGTTTACTGTAACATTTCCTCATTTCAAGGATCGTGTATATACATAAAAAGATATTAACATATTTGAAATAAGAGTTTAACTCTTTTTCTTCAGAATTACTACTAAAACCTTATCAGTGAGCTAAATCTCATCTGAATACTTTAAAATGTATTTTCTTATTGACCTTGTCCAGTTAAGCAGAACCAAAGCTGCTCTCAAATGAACACTGAGGGCAGTTCTGTCTCTGAGAAATAATGGCAAAGCTAAAACTCTCATTATTGCCTCTCTTCTCTTTCCGGCAGCTGGCCTCGAGCCAGTCCAGACGGCTGCTGGTTAAAATGTTCACTGAAGTTATTGTGGTAATCACTGATTAAAATATAGACACATGCTGTTGGCTTAGAATGTTGTCCATCTTTCTCATCCTCTGTCTCTTCCTGCCAGCACACGCTGATTCTATTCCTGGCAACGCAATTCTAGTTTGCACCTGTCGTCTCAGTAGGTAATGGCACATTTTTCTTAAGTAGAGATAACTGGGACCATTAAGCACAGTGCTGTTTATGTACTTTATTAAAAGCTGTTTCCCAATAAAATGCTGAACTCTCCTGGTATAGCCGCAGCATAACCAGATATAAAGCCGTCGCATAAAGCTGCAGCTAGCAGACGACATAGAGTGAATGCTGTTACAAATGTTTCCTACTATCTGAATGTCTAAATGTTTGGTGGTTGAATGCAGTGATGTATAACAGCTAAACACTTAGTATGTAGCCCTCTGTAATCCTCAACTTACAGATTTAATTTAATGGGTGTGTGTGTGCGTGCATGTGTTTCTGCCACCCGGTGTTTTATTTCCTCTCTGCCCACTGGCAGTGCAGTGGAACAGATTGTCAGCTTTGCATCCCCCTTTGATAATGCAGCATTTGCAGTATATTTTTATCAGTAACAGAACAGACTCTGGAACTGTAGCTCTCATGATGTCAGCAGAGCCTGACATGGCACCACTGGATATTTGAATGGTTTGAATAACAGCATGGGGGGGGGGGGGCACAACAGCAACAACAATGAAGGTCTATTCAAGGCTTTTCTAAAAGCTCAGCCTTCGTCTTCCTGGGTATTCTAGGAATGTGGCCTTTGAAAATAGTCTTTTCATAACATACAGTCAAAGAAATTATCTGCGGAATGAATGTAATTTTATCATGCCACCATATTTCCATCGAAAAAGTGATGTATGCTTTATGTATCTTGGTTTAGTTGTATGAACATGACAGAAATTTTCCAGTTAAATTTCATTCATTTAACCATTCCGATTCCATGTTCTTAATTCATTTCCTTATCCATTCTCCACCACAAAGCAACATATCAAACACATTACTTTTGTGCAAATTAACTTTCTCCCAATACAAAGTAATTTGTTATACTACTCATGATATTATTTTTGTGTTTCTTTGTGAATAATTCCCTTTAAACAATATAAACCTGTGGTTTCCATCCCACACACCGATGCAAATCCCTTTCCTGACAAGGACACACATACATTGGATGCAAAAGTATTGGGCCCCCTTGAACTTCCCCACATTTTGTCACATTACAGCCACAAACATGAATCAATGTTATTGGACTTCCAGGTGAAAGACCAACACAAAGTGGTGCACACGTGAGAAGTGGAACGAAAATCATACATGACTCCAAACATCTTTTACAAATAAATAACTGCAAAGTGGGGTGTGTGTAATTATTCAGCCCCTGAGTCAATACTTTATAGAACCAGCTTTTGCTGCAGTTCCAGCTGCCAGTCTTTTAGGGTCTGTCTCTACCAGCTTTGCACATCTAGCGACTGAAATCTTTGCCCATTCTTCTTTGAAACAGCTCCAGCTCAGTCAGATTAGATGGGCAGCGTTTGTGAACAGCAGTTTTCAGGTCTTGCCACAGACTCTTGATTGGATTTAGATCTGGACTTTGACTGGGCCATTCTAACACATGGATCTGTTCTGTTTTAAACCATCCCATTGGTGCCCTGGCTTTATGTTTAGGGTCGTTGTCCTGCTGGAAGGTGAACCTCCACCCCAGTCTCAAGTCTTTTGCAGACTCCAAGAGGTTTTCTTCCAAGATTGCCCTGTATTTGGCTCCATCCATCTTCCCATCAACTCTGACCAGCTTCCCTGTCCCTGCTGAAGAGAAGCCCCCCCAGAGCATGATGCTGCCACCACCATATCTGACAGTGGGGATGGTTCAGAGTCATGTGCAGCGTTTTGCATTTTGGCCACAAAGTTCCATTTTGGTCTCATCTGACCAGAGCACCTTCTTCACATGTTTTTTTTTTTTTGTTTGTTTGCTTTTTTTCTTTGCCTGTCCCGTTTGGTTCTTTTGCCATCAGAATTATTGTCTAAAGGCGAAGAAAGATGCCCAACCGATTTACTTTACCAAATGGACCGTCCCAGCCTTGCCATATTGGTCTATTTGATTCACATTTGCTTTTATTGTTTATTTTATTTTCACTTGCTGAACACGGGACAGACTTGACTGGGGAAAAGAAAAGGGAGAAAGAAAAATAGTGGGGAAGAGGAACGGTGATAAAGGGCAAAAACCAAAAACCAACAAAACAAACAGACAAAAAATACAAATATCAATCACCTGGATCACCTGTTGAGAAAGAAAACAGAAAAAACAAGCAAAGAAAAAGAGACCAGTATAATAAACAACATCATGATGATCCATGTGAATGTAACAGTAAATACTAAATATTAAACATTATTGTGCAGCACATAAGATCAACAGAACACAGTGTGCTTTGAGGTAGGAGCCAAAAAGGGTGTAGTTTGTGGGTGTGATCACCCGTGTGTACACCTGTGAGCATGGACGCGCTTGTTTTTAAAAGGTTCCTTCATGTAATGATCTGCTAGAGGGTGTGGGGGGGCCACAGCCCCGTCCTCCAGGGCATGAAGCAGGTATGGAGGAGATCCAGACTCCAGACATCCAGAGGCCCCCAGAACACAAGAGACCAAGGAAGACCAACAGAGGGGCAGCCGCGCCACTGTCCCAGAAAGAGCTGAGGAGAGTCCCAGATGAGGGCTCACTCAGCAGCCGCGGAGCAGAAGCCAGGGGGAGTTGCAGTGACGCGCCCGTGAGCTCCGCCGGCAGCCAGCCGTGCCTGAGTGACCGAGCCCCAGGCCGAGAGGCCGGGGGCACCCCACCTCCGAAGTGGCCCGAGCGAGCCCCAGGCTCCAGGCCCCGATAAGCGGCCGCCAAGGAGTGAGCCGGTGTGTACCTGGACGCCCATCCCCGGACACAAAGAACCACCAACGCACCGATGTCTGAGGGAGTCCGCCACTGGCAGGGGAAGTGGTGGTAGGGGGAGATAGGCCTCCAAACCTTGGAGGGCCTGAGATGTCCCCAGAGAGGTGGCGTCTGATACCCAACCTGACATATAGACACAGACATACAGGCACACACAGACACAGACATCCATTCCCACCCTCATGCTCTCATATGCACTTACTCCACACTCAACCAACGTGGAGACAGACATAAAGAGACGCTGTACACACGATCACACTCCCTAAGCGTACTCTACGAACCGGGTCTAGGTACCCTTGCCCCTGGAGGGGGGAACTGCACCCAGACCCAGGTGGTGTTACCCTTTTCCCTGCGGTGGGGGGAGGCAGACAGGGAGGCCCCACACTCCAGACCCCAATAGGGCTTTGGAGTTGACGTCACGCCGCAATGCATTGTGGGAGCGCAGCTCCATTTTCGGGGTCTACGAATCAAAACAAACACACTGTGTTGGAACAACGACGACAAGAATCATGCTTAAAAGCAGCTCAAAAGAAAACGGACGGTATAGAGACCGATTGCGTCCAGAGGCGAAGCAGCGGTACTTGGAAAAAAAAATAGAGTGCATCGCAAATCTGGACCCATATGAAATACGGCAGTGGAGTAAAGACCCAGACGACTTACCGCCACTGTCCTACCCCGATATCTTCACGTATCTTGTTTGTGGAGTAAGCGCTTACACAGCGAACCAGTTTCGTAATTACAAGTCACTGGAGGCGCACATCCAATTTACAAATGGCTGGGCGCAAGATTTGGCTATTTTCAAGCCGCCAAACTCTGAGTACGTCGTCAAAGTAAGTCAGCTGGAGTGCATCGAGTGAAATAGCCATTTTCCACCCCCCACCATAATTAATGTTACACATTTATCATTGAACTGCTAAAATATCGTTATCATATTATATGCCCATAATTGTAAAGTACATGCAAATTAACACATTGATAATCGGGTAAATTATTAACGCCAATTTGTGTCCTTCCTGTCTCATTTCATTTATTGTCTTTACATCAACCAATCAAGTCACTCCATTCTATGTTTGATCGCAATTTCTATAACTTCCGAGACCACCAACGATGATATTATTCAGCTATAAAGTGTGATGTGAACATATTTAGAACTTACCGGAATGAAAATGTCTTGAGCACACCAACTGATATATCTGGAGACGTAACAGAACTTGATATCAGCTCGTCTCACGGCTTCTATCCAGGCTAGACGCCTTCGTTTGGTAATATCCGATACATGAGCTCCTTCATGTTGCTTCCAGGTTGGGAAAGCATAAAAAGATAATCGAAACTTATTCCCGTGCCGGTTGTAAGATCGAACATTGCAGCCGACCACACAGCAAGTACGAACCATGGCTATGCTTTCGCTCCTTACTTAGACCCCCAAAATGGCGGATCGGGCCAAAATCCTTTCCACGCCCACCCCCGTGACATCACGCTCCAAAGCCCTATTGGAGGGCCAACTCCTCCTCCTAGCCCCCCCCCGCTCCAACAGGCAACAGAGAATGGGGGTGAGAGAAGACTCCAAACCTCCCTCCACCCGCTCATATGTAGTGTTGATGCATGTGTGTTCTAAGGTGCAATTAAAACCCAGGAGGGCATGGAGCTACCTGCCAGAGAGCAGCAGGTAAGCGCATGGTCCCTCCTGTTAGCCCTCAATGTCTACGTGTATTTAAAATTGAGAGGTGGGCAACAACGCCAGGGGTGGGGTGTACACCCTGATGGTCTTTTGGAGTCCGTGTAGCGTGCCCACCCCCAAGATCCTACATGTATGTGTAATGAGAGTGTGAGTAATGTGAATGTCTAAGTTGTGGGATAAAATTGAGGCAGAGGCAGCCAGAAGGGGACAGAGGGGGGGGGATGCCTCCTCTGCACCCTGGTGACACACCTTTACCCCAAGGCCCTGCATGTGTGGGTGATTGTGGTGGAGCGGGAAGAGGGAGGCAGCTGGAGATGGGGAGGGAAGGAAGGGAGGGGCAAGTGACCCCTCCCTGGGGCCAGCTCCCCCGCTGACCCCAGTAGGCAACCCCATACTCTGCAACCCGCCAGGGAAAGGGGGCCCAGGCCCATCCGGACTGGGGCCTAGTTCAGCAGCGCCGCCCGGCCCCACAGAGACCGGGGCAGCCCACCGGACCCCACCACAGAGAAAACTGCACCCACCCCGTCATCCACTCATCTTCCAGACTACACAAGACAATAGACGTCCAGGCTGAGATCTTCCTCCACCTCTCCTGTATCTCCCCCTCCTGCAGAGTCAGTTCCTGGAGAGAGGAGAGCTCCTGCAAGATGTGACAACCTCCCCCACCAGTTGAAGAGCCCCCCAGGTGGCTTGATGCACTGGCAGCACCCTGCGCCAGGGCCGGGCCCCCATACACCCACCCGTCCACAACCCCAGCAACATACCAACCAGGACCCAAGCCCCCAAGGCCCAGCCAGGGCCCCAGCCTGGAGACGGAGCACCCCCAGAACCCCCAGAACCTCACGCCCGTCCAGGACCCACCCAGGGGCAGCCAGGCTACCAGGTCAGTAACCCACGTCTGTCAGCACAGACCCTCCCCTAGCCCCGCTGCACGCAGCCACGAGGAAACCGTCCCCTAAGAGCCAACAGAGCCCCTAATTGGACATGACCGCTACCCCGGGTTGAGCCCCCCAAGAAAGATGCCTCCGGGGAACCCCCCGACGCCCTAAGCCTGTCCCTACCCCCACACCAATCACAACAGTGAAGGCGGGACCAAACTATGACCCCCCACCCCCACTAGGTGATGGAGCTGATCAAAGGAGCCCAGAGCAATTGATCTGATGTGGTGGCAGAGGCTGGATCAAGACTAATGTAATCTAATAGATAATTTCTATATTGGTTAGAATTAAGATTATTTTTATTTTTCCAGTTCATGAGGACTGTTTTCTTGGCTATGCATAGGGCAGTGAAAACCATATGGGCGATATTCTTTTCTGAAGTGACATTATCTAAGCTGCCCAACAAACACACTAAGGGGGAAGCTGGAATGTTACATTCAGACACTTCGATAAGTCTTCACATATCTCGCGCCAAAACTTCTGAACTGGTGGACAGAACCAAAGAGCGTGGATATAATTATCCGGTGAATTGGTTTGGCAGTGTGAGCAGTTGTTGGTAGACGTAAAGCCCATCTTGAACATCCGATGACCTGTATAGTGCACTCTATGTAATATTTTGTATTGAATTAATTGAAGACTGGGATTTCTAATTAGATGAAAGGTTTTTAAGCAAATCTGAGACCAGAAGTTTAGGTCTAAGTTAACTGATAAATCCGCTTCCCATTTTGCAATAGGAAGTGATATTGATTCATCTGTTTTAGAAAGCATTCTGTATATTTTGGAAAGTAATTTCGGGGTTTTAAGAGTAAGAAATTGAACCACACTTGGTGGTGTTTGTAGTTCAACTTGACCCGGTTTAAATTTCTTTTTTACTATGGATTTAATTTGTTGATATTCTAAAAATCTTTTCTTGTTGATCCCATATTGTGTAACTAGTCCGTCAAATGAAATAAATTCTGTTCCTTCTAGTATATGTTCTAAGTATTTGATTCCTTTACCACTCCAATCTGAAAAGTTAATCATATTATTGTTTTGTAATATGTCAGGGTTGTTCCAGATAGGTGTACGTTTGCATGGGATTAATGAAGACTGTATAGGATAAAGGTCTAATCATCTCTTAGTTTACTCAGATTGCACTCCCAGCTGACAAAAGGAACATTCCACTGCAGGCAGACGTGGACAAATGGCCTTATCTAAAGCAGGTGCAAATACCCTACATCGATGCAGAAATAGGTCTGCTAATCGGAACTAATGTACCAAGGGCTATGGAGCCAGAGGAAGTCATTCACAGCATAGACGATGGACCCTATGCAGTAAAAACAAGCCTTGGCTGGACAGTGAATGGGCCGCTGCGGGATAGCAATCGCAGAGCTGCACGGAGCAAAGCAGTAACTATCACATCAAATCGAATATCTGTGGCCAAACTGGATGACCTGTGGAAACAGCAGCTCAAATATGACTTTCCTGAATGCAACCAGGAAGAGCAACTGGAAATGTCTAGGGAAGATCTCCAATTCATGGACAGCGTAACACATTCTGCCAGGCTGGTTAACGGACATTACTGCATTGGTCTACCTCTTAAGAACAAAGGGATTCAAATGCCCAACAACCGAGTGCTAGCAGAACAGCGCGCCTTAAATTTGAAGAAGAAGCTTCTGAAAAACCCCACATTTCGTGAGGACTATATTGCTTTCATGGAGGATCTGATCTCCAAGGGCTATGCCGCGAAGGTCCCTGACAACGACCTCAAGCGCAGTGATGGAAAGGTTTGGTACATCCCACACCATGGGCAACTTCTTCAAGGGCCGAACCTTACCAGTACTCTGATTGGAGTTCTCACAAGATTTCGCCAAGAACCTGAAGCTGTCATGGCCGATGTGGAAGCCATGTTCCACCAGGTAAAGGTTCCACCAGAAGACACAGACCTCTTAAGGTTCTTATGGTGGCCAAATGGAGACATTAACCAACCTCTAGTGGCATACAGGATGGTTGTGCACCTATTTGGCGCAACGTCATCACCAAGCTGTGCCAGCTATGCTCTGAGACGGTGTGCTGAGGACAACAGGGACCAGTTTGACGGTACAGCTATTGAAACCATACTGCAGAACTTTTACGTGGACGACTGCCTGAAGTCAGTTGGCTCTGAGGATGAAGCTGTGTTGCTTTTCCACAATGTGAAAGCGGCCTGTCAAACAGGAGGATTCAGGTTGATGAAATGGATAAGCAACAGTCGCGTGGTGCTGGCATCCATTCCTGATACAGAAAGGGCAAAGGAAGTTAAAGATCTGGACTTGGATCAGGATGTACTGCCCATAGAGAGAGCACTGGGAGTACAGTGGTGTGACTGGACGTCTGATAGCTTCAAATTCCGAATTGCCATTCAGGAGAAAAAGCCCACAAGGAGGAACATTCTTTCTATTGCAAGTTCCATCTACGACCCACTAGGCATCTTGGCGCCAGTGGTTCTGCCGGCTAAAAGGATTTTGCAAGAGTGCTGTAGGCTAAAGATTAGCTGGGATAGTGTCATTCCAGAACATCTTGCTCAGCAGTGGCATGAATGGCTTAACGATTTGGAGTTACTCCGGGAATTTGAAGTTGAGCGATCTTTCAAGCCAGCACATTTTGGAGGCACTTCATTTGCTCAGCTTCATCATTTCTGTGATGCTAGTGAGGAGGCTTATGGTACGGTAACCTATCTGGTGCAGAAAAGCTGGAATGGTCAAGTCCATTGTTCCTTTGTTATGGGGAAGGCAAGAGTTGCGCCACTCAAACACACCACCATTCCACGCCTGGAATTAACAGCAGCAACTATGGCAGGACGAATGGACAGGATGTTAAGGAAAGACCTACAACTACAGCTTGCAGAGTCGGTGTTTTGGACTGATAGTACAGCAGTGCTAAAGTACATAAACAACGAGACAACAAGGTTCCGCACCTTTGTCGCCAACCGCGTCTCTCAAATCCTAAAAGTGTCCATGGCTTCTCAATGGCGACACATCAACTCACATCTCAATCCGGCTGATTGTGTCTCAAGAGGACAGAACGTAGGCCTTTTCCTACAGAACCATGTCTGGATTTCTGGACCAGACTTTCTCACGGCACCAAACAACAGTTGGCCAAAGACTCTTGATCATCTAGAAGCTCTTAACCCAGCAGACCCGGAGATCAAAAAGAATGTGTCCATTAGCACCTTCGCATTAAATAAAGGACCGGATGTACTGCAGCAGTTGATAGAACACTACTCCTCATGGATACGCCTTAAGAAAGCTGTGGCATGGATCCTTAAGGTAAAGAATATCTTGCTGGTTCGAGCCAAAGAACGGCTAGAACAGACTGCTGACACTGCACGAGACATCAGTAAAGCACGGCAAAGTCAAACCCTGACAAACATCAGGTTAAGCCATCGCAAAGAAAACCTCACAGTGGAAGACTTAAAAGAAGCTGAACTTGAGATTATAAGCCACTGCCAAGGACAAAATTTTGAAGAAGAAGTCACTGCCCTACTAAAGGCCACATATACAAGCTCAATCCGCTTCTTCAGGATGGGATCTTGAGAGTTGGGGGATGGCTCAGTCGCTCAGCCTTGCCGGAAGAGTTCAAACACCCCGTAATTCTGGACAAGAGCTCTAGGGTGTCTGAGCTCATTCTACAAGAAATACACAAGGAGGTGGGTCACAGCGGATGCAACCATGTCCTGTCCAAGCTACGGCAAAGGTTCTGGATTCCCGGAGCCAACAGCGCTATCAGGAAAGTTCTTTCCAAATGCACTGTGTGTCAACGACTGCATGGCATCGTTGGGCAACAACAGATGGCTGACTTGCCACAAAACAGAGTTACACCTGACGAACCGCCATTCACGAGGACAGGAGTAGACTATTTCGGGCCCTTTGAAGTCAAACGTGGAAGAAGTACTGTGAAGAGATATGGTGTAATCTTCACCTGTTTGGCCATTCGAGCTGTACACTTAGAGGTGGCAGCATCTTTGGATACCGACTCTTTCATCAATGCTCTTCGCAGATTTATCGCAAGAAGAGGACAAGTGGTAGAGCTGCGCTCAGATAACGGGACCAATTTTGTCGGTGCAGAACGAGAACTTAGGAAGGCTATTCAAGAGTGGAACACCGGTAAAATAGAAAGCACGTTGACGCAAAAGGGCATTAAGTGGACCTTTAACACTCCAGCTGCTTCTCACCATGGAGGGGTATGGGAACGTTTGATTAAATCGGTCAGAAAAATCCTTGGTGCCACCCTTAAAACTCAAAGTCTGGATGAGGAGAGCCTTCAGACATTTCTTTGTGAAACCGAAGCGATCCTCAACAGTCGGCCTATTACTACACCCTCCAATGACCCTAATGACTTGGAAGCACTCACTCCAAATCATCTCCTGCTCTTAAAAGCAAGGCCATCTCTTCCCCCAGGACTGTTCCAAAAGGAGGACATCTATGCCTGCCGAAGATGGAGGCAAGTTCAATATATGGCAGATCTTTTCTGGAAGCGCTGGGTGAGAGAGTATTTGCCTCAGCTTCAGACACGGCAGAAGTGGACACGGGTGTCTAGGAACTTTGTGCCTGGAGACATCGTTTTGCTCGTGGACGAAACAGCACCAAGAAACTCTTGGCTCATTGGTAGAGTCACTCAAGCCATGCCGGATGAACATGGCCTTGTTCGCAGGGTTCGTGTGAAGACCAAGACCAGTGAACTGGATAGACCAATCACTAAGGTCTGTCTGCTCCTAGAAGCAGTATGAGTCAGTGGTAAAGGCTGGACTCCCACGGTATGTCATGTACTGGTGACCTCTGACATCAGAAGAAAGAAGAAATTATGTTCTAAGGACTGAATGCCTATGTTGTTAATATGATCATTGTGCCAAATTGTTAATAATTGTTTATAAGTTTATAGAACAATTAGGGGCCGGGAATGTATAGGATAAAGGTCTAATCATCTCTTAGTTTACTCAGATTGCACAGAGTGTATATTTGTTAATAATTTGAATCATTTTGGATAAGGATAAGTGTAAGATAATGGGGAATTTCAGTTTTTACTTTATAATTTGTTTAGCATAAGATTTACAGTTAAATTGTATTTTCTTGCCTTATTTAATTTTTACCTACTGTTCCTTTAACACATGGTAACTGTGCATAGGGGGAGGGTTCGCGACAGGCAGTGTGGAGCTACGGGGGCTTTAACTAGCTGTGGAGAAAAACAGTTTCTTACCGTGTTTGCAGTGTACTGGAACATTCAAATGGATCACTGTATTTCAAAACTGTGGAAATAAATGTTTGCCTGTTTGTTTTTCGACTACAAGCAGACTTTGTGGATTATGTTCAACTGCACTAAGACACGTGTACGGCCCGACTACCAGCTAGTGCTTCCGCGGTGATAAAGACTCTGTCATTTTTAGAAACTCCCACCATGCTGTCAGAGAAAAGCTGATGTTGATGCTTTTAAAGCATTCATGTCGTTGGATGTTTGAGCTAATAAATGGTAGGTCTGAAATCTCTAGATTATTGCAAAGTACTTCAATCCATCTTTCACAAAATATAACAGTGCACATTCCTGGAACCGTGTTGCCAGTCTGCTTCTCCATATCAGTCATTTGCAAACACAGCAGTAAACATTCCTTACACCGGGATGCCAGTTTCTCTGTCCTCTATCGCTGCTTTTAAAACAGTGGTCCCCAAACTACGGCCCGCGGGCCGGA
The DNA here is from genome assembly GCF_057382275.1 of Copadichromis virginalis. Lineage (NCBI taxonomy): Eukaryota > Metazoa > Chordata > Actinopteri > Cichliformes > Cichlidae > Copadichromis > Copadichromis virginalis. The sequence goes on from NC_140638.1 coordinate 36,784,018, forward strand.
CACACATTATTATTTTTCAGTCTGGCCACGCAATCGAGACTAATGCACCCATAGAACACTGGGGTGTAGTGGGCCTGCCCGACTGAATCCCTGGAAATGTTTCCTCACGTCAATAAAGCTCATTTGATTCGAATTGTGAACCACGCTAAAAAAAATGTTGCTACTATGATCTCATTTTGTCCAGAACGTGAACATGACCCCCCCAGAATGAAAAATGGCAAAAAGGTTAGGTAAGAGAAAAACTGATTCAGAATAAAGGGTATTTAACCTGCAGTGGACACACGATTATTTTTTTTGTTCAATGCAAAGAAAAGGCTGTCTGTCTCATCTGCCAAGAGATGGTGGCTGGATTCAAAGAATACAATCTGCACCGACATTATGAATGTAGTCACAAAGACAAGTATGATAGCTTGCAAGGCCAAATGCGAACAGACAAACTCTCAAAGCTAGAAAGTGGACTGTTAGCTCAGCAGACTACATTTGTACGCCAAACTCAGCTGAACCAATCATCAGTTCGGGCCAGCTTTCGTGTTGCTTAACTGATAGCAAGCTGTGGTAAACCTTTCACTGAGGGAGAGTTTGTCAAGAAGTGTTTGAATGTTGTCGTGGAGGAGGTGTGTCCCGAGAAGAAAGATGTCTTTAATGCTGCGAGTCTGTCGGCGAGTACAATCACCAGACACGTGGAAGAAATAGGGGGTAATGTGTATGCCCAGCTGCAGCAGAAGACGAAAGAATGTGACTTTTTTCATTAGCACTGGATGAGAGCACCGACATGCAGGACACAGCGCAGCTTCTTATTTTTATTCGTGGAGTTAGCACAAACTTTGAGATGTGCGAGGAGCTGGCAGCCCTCCAAAGTCTGAAAGGCACTACGATGGGGGAGGATATTTTCGACAAAGTATGTCAAACCATGGAAGAGTTTGATCTGGACTGGGCAAAGCTTGCTAGCATCACGACTGACGGGTATGTGGGCGCATCTTGGGGCCTAATAGGATGCATGAACCGGGAGATGGAAGAACGGGGTCTCACCACCCCGCTATAAGTCCACTGCCTAATTCACCAGCAAGCACAGTGCTGCAAAGTATTGAAGTGGGATTCTGTCATGAAGGCTGTGGTATCATGCATAAACCTCATCAGAGAAAATGGACTAAGACACGGGCAGTTCCAACAATTCCTGTCTGAACTGGAGTCTGCGTACGGAGATGTGCTGTACTACACAGAGGTCCGATGGTTGAGCCGCGGCAGAGCTTTGAGGCGTTTTTACGAGCTGCTACCCGAAATTAATGCATTTCTTCATTCAAAAGGCAAAGCGGTCCCAGAACTGATCGACCCAGAATGGAAATGGCACCTCACATTAACAGACGTGACAGAAATTCTGAACGGCCTTAACTTGCAGCTACAAGGCCAGGGGAAACTCATTTGGACATGTATTCCCACATAAAAGCATATGAGTTGAAACTAGCGCTGCTTTTGGAACAAGTGAAAAAGCACAACTTCACCCATCTCCCTGCTACCCAAAAACTTTCTACAGCGGTCCTGTTCCCAGCTAAAAAGTGGGTGGAAGCACTGGAAATGCTAAAGGCGGAGTTCGGTGTGCGATTCCGTCAACTACATGTTCATGCAAAAGAAATCCGTCTTTTCCAGAACCCTTTTTTGCTGACATCGATGAAGCCTTTTTATCAGTTTGAGCTGGCCGAGTTACAGAACTGTGTGTCACGGACCCGACTCTGGAGGACTCGGGGGTCCGTGAGCAGGATGGATTATCATTATTATTATTATTATTATTATTATTATTACTAGTGTTGTTGTTATTTGGGGATGTGTGTTTTTCTGCACTATGATGTGTTCGGGTTTCCACTCATATGTAGAGGCAGGGTGTGTACATGTGTGGCTGGAGGATGGAGAACAGCCACATGCAGGCCTGATGGGTGTGGCCCTGCAGGAGGACTGGCCACACCTGAAGTTCCTGCCACACACCTGTTGGTGATCAGGGCTCGTCGGGGGAGCTACTTAGGAGAGTGTTGGAGCTCCCACCGGTGTGGGATCATTAAGCTAGTGTGGATCGTGTGCGGGTTCAGTGTTTAACGGCTGCTTCTGTATTGTCTGTAGATGTCTACACTTTTTGGCAGCACGTATATCTGCGAGCAAACCTTTTCACGCATGAAACTCCTGAAAACTCCGATGAGATCAAGATTGACAGATGAACATCTGCATCAGTGTTTGAGACTGGCTGTGACTTCAACTTCTCACTGGCCAGATGCAGGCCCACAGTTCACACTGATGAATATACAGTACATAGGTAAGCTCACTTTTCTGATTTGAATGAGTCATTCTGAGTATAAACACATATAATCATAATAAAATCTACTGGGATAAACTCCATCTCCACAGCCATACTGGTATAGAAATATATTGTGCTGTGTAGGTGCTGTATCACTTACAGTAGTTGAGTTTCTCAGCCTGCCTGCTTTATGGTTTTCAGAGGGAAGTTGATTAGAGAGAGCAAACAGTGGTGTCTACTAGGCTACTGTTGCAGCTTTCAGGCAGGGATGACCACGAGAGTTGCTTTTTCACTTCATATGTTTTATTCCAAAGTCAAATTAAAAACAACTCCTAGCCCTTCGCTACGGTGGAAAAACGACTCCAATCCCCTTGAAGGAACATACGTCACAAAAGGTTTTCTAACACACCAATGAGGTGTTCAATGTCTTGTAAGTATGAGTACTCTGGCAGATGAACAGTTCAAATGAAAAATACACCAGAACAAACAAGCAAAAAAAAAAGGAAGTGTGGGGTACCTTTGAACCAATGAACAAAGTATAACAATTAAACTTTTTTACATAACCCGACCCCGTCAATATCTGTATCTCTCTCACTACCCTACTGGAACCTACAAAACTGGATTATAAGGAAAGAACACAAGAACTTTGAGAGACTGCTCGTATGAGTCATTTAAGAGATTCTGCTCTGACAACTGAAGCTTAACTTTTACCCACGATTGTGAAGAACCCAGAGAGGGTTATGTGGTTATTTATTGATTTTATAAACAGTGTTGTTATGTATTTCCTGAGTTCATTTTTTCTGTTAAGAACCCAGAGAGGGTGTTATTTGATCTAGGAAAGGGTTATTAGTACTTGATTATGTGCGGCTTTCTGGAAAACAATAAATGTTTACATTTCGACACCCCTGCGATCGTCACACTTTTTCTGTTACAAACTGACCCTGGCCCCCCATCAGAGAAGGGAAAAGTTATGTGGCCTTCACTGGAAAAAGTTTGGGGACCCCTGTTTTAAGACATCTGAACTTCCAAAGCTGCTCACCGTCACTTTTGTTTGTTTCAGAAATCGGCACAGTAGTCATCGCTACCTTACCCAAAGTAAATAATTAAACAGGCACCCCCTCCCCATCTTCTACTCCAAGACAAGCTCATGTAAGAGTTTACGAGCCATAACAAATATTTAAATGAAAGCATGTTGTCTTGGTAAATGGACTGGCTCTTAAATAGCACATTACCTGAGCACTGAAGGCACCTTATATAACATGCCTCATTCACACAACCACTTTTTAAGTAACACTGACACTCCAGTGGATGCATTCGAGCGCAACTTGGGTTTAGTAGCTTGCCTAAGGCATGAAGAGTAGAGCAGCAGACCAGAGCTGCCAACCTTCCAATTTGCTGATAACCTGATGTACCTACAAATCAAAATACTCTTAACATAGAGAGGGAAAGAAGCAGCATCAGCATCATTACAGGCAAATATCAGAAGAATATCTTTAGACACCCACACATTCATACGCACACAGTTAACAGCCCACACACGCAATAAATCCACTAGCTTTGCATTGCAAACTGACATGTTTGCTTCTAGCTCTGTAAGACTTTTAACTCCTTTAGAAACCAATGATAAAAGTTGGTCTACAAAAATGTTTTTTGGTGTGATATAGAACATGTCACAGTGCTTTGTGTTTCAGGTCCTGGACTAAACTTTGGTTTAGTGCATGTTCTCCCTGTATGTGTGTCATAGTCTTGGTTTCTAGCACCGAGTTTTCTGTCACTGTGCCTTCACTGTGTTCCACGTTTAGTTACGCTTGTCTCCATGTTTCATGTTCCCTCTGTTCTCTGAGTCAGTCATGTCTCCATGTCACAGTGTTGAATCCACGTCTTTGTGAAGGCCTCATGTTTCCCGTTTTTATTTTGATAGTCCTTCATCGTGTATTCAGTGTATTCAGTTTTGCTTCCTCCCCGTCTCGTTATGTCTGATTAGTCCCAGCTGTGTTTCCCTCCAGTTTCCCATCCCCTCGTTACTCCCATGTGTATTTAAGCCCTGTGTTTTCCTCTGTCTGTTGTTGCGTCGTGCCCCCTCATTGCTGTGGGTTTTTTCGTGGCTCCTGAGAACTCTTTGCTCTGTGTTTTCTAGTTTATTTTTCATGAGTTCCTAGTTTCCAGTTCCTGTTTTGTTCATTTGTAATGTCTGAGTTTGTTTCCCAGCAAATAGAGCTGCCGCTCTGAGTTTCCTTTTCATGTTTGGGTCCTGTCTGCCACAGCATGACAGAACAACTCTCCATTAGGTTTTATACTGATATGAAATCTGATTTAAGATTTTTAAGATACACAACACTGATATTTTGACTCTTTTAAATATCAATATATCTTTTTTTTAATATTATCCACCTAAAAATATGTTTAGTGTCTTTATTATGAAAACTGACCTAAAAACAATAATAGAGACAAGTTAAAGCAGACTTTCTCTTAATTTACCTCAAAATAAAATAAGGTCAGTGTGCTCAAAAAGGTTAAGGCACTGCCTTCTACACTTGGTGTAAAGCTGTCTTTGCAAGAACCAACTGCCGTCTCCCATCATGCTCTGATTAAAATTTCCCTGACATCAGTTTCTCATCACTTCTAAATCTTGATGAAATCTTTCCCATGCTCGCTGACAGTCGCCGAGATCTGGTGGAAAAAAGTCGAGATGACAATTTCAGACTGCATCTTCAGTGACATTCTGCCACTCATTAGCTGCTATGCTTTCACCATGTTAACTGCAAACTCATCACAATTCTCTCCTCTGTGACTGCCAAGAAAATGCTGGACAGTCTGCAGTAATGCGTCCCATGCTGCTGATTCAGTTGGCTTCAGTTTCCTTTTTGAACTCATCATCACGAAAAAGTTCCCAGGTTCACAGATTTCAGGACCATGTGCAGAGGTGTTTTTTTTATGTTCTCAAACTAATCGCCCTGTTGGAGCTCAGTCTGGGGGGAGTTATTTTTTCTCCTTATCTTTCCTCATGTTGTGCTTTTTCCATGTTATACCTCTCTGACCTGTCTTCCCCATTTGATGTTTGTGTAACGTATGTATGGTCTGAAGGGTAAGACGGCGCTGGCACGGCTGGCAGGCTTAACCCAATTTCCCTCGGGATGAATAAAGTATGATCAATCAATCAAAACCTTCCTGCATTGTTGATCTGTGTAATCTGAATAAGTAGTCTGAAGTTTTACGTTGAAATTAGGTAGAAGTTAAAGTGTTCTGGTAGGATCTGGATCAGTTTGGTTTGTTAGAGTAAAGTACGTACGTACAGTGGGGCAAAAAAGTATTTAGTCAGCCACCGATTGTGCAAGTTCCCCCACTTAAAATGATGACAGAGGTCAGTAATTTGCACCAGAGGTACACTTCAACTGTGAGAGACAGAATGTGAAAAAAAAAATCCATGAATCCACATGGTAGGATTTGTAAAGAATTTATTGGTAAATCAGGGTGGAAAATAAGTATTTGGTCACCTCAAACAAGGAAAATCTCTGGCTCTCACAGACCTGTAACGTCTTCTGTAAGAAGCTTTTCTGTCCCCCACTCGTTACCTGTATGAATGGCACCTGTTTGAACCCATCATCTGTATAAAAGACACCTGTCCACAGCCTCAAACAGTCAGACTCCAAACTCCGCCATGGCCAAGACCAAAGAGCTTTCGAAGGACACCAGGAAAAGTATTGTAGACCTGCACCAGACTGGGAAGAGTGAATCTACAATAGGCAAGCAGCTTGGTGTGAAAAAATCAACTGTGGGAGCAATCATCAGAAAATGGAAGACATACAAGACCACTGATAATCTCCCTCGATCTGGGGCTCCACGCAAGATCTCATCCCGTGAGGTCAAAATGATCATGAGAACGGTGAGCAAAGATCCCAGAACCACACGGGGGGACCTGGTGAATGACCTGCAGAGAGCTGGGACCAAAGTAACAAAGGTCACCATCAGTAACACACTACAACGGCAGGGAATCAAATCCCGCAGTGCCAGACGTGTTCCGCTGCTGAAGCCAGTGCATGTCCAGGCCCGTCTGAAGTTTGCCAGAGAGCACATGGATGATACAGCAGAGGATTGGGAGAATGTCATGTGGTCAGATGAAACCAAAGTAGAACTTTTTGGTATAAACTCAACTCATCGTGTTTGGAGGAAGAAGAATACTGAGTTGCATCCCAAGAACACCATACCTACTGTGAAGCATGGGGGTGGAAACATCATGCTATGGGGCTGTTTTTCTGCCAAGGGGACAGGACGACTGATCCGTGTTAAGGACAGAATGAATGGGGCCATGTATCGTGAGATTTTGAGCCAAAACCTCCTTCCATCAGTGAGAACTTTGAAGATGAAACGAGGCTGGGTCTTCCAACATGACAATGATCCAAAACACACCGCCCGGGCAACAAAGGAGTGGCTCCGTAAGAAGCATTTGAAAGTCCTGGAGTGGCCTAGCCAGTCTCCAGACCTCAACCCCATAGAAAATCTGTGGCGGGAGTTGAAAGTCCGTGTTGCTCGGCGACAGCCCCAAAACATCACTGCTCTCGAGAAGATCTGCATGGAGGAATGGGCCAAAATACCAGCTACTGTGTGTGCAAACCTGGTAAAGACCTATAGTAAACGTTTGACCTCTGTTATTGCCAACAAAGGTTATGTTACAAAGTATTGAGTTGTATTTTTGTTATTGACCAAATACTTATTTTCCACCCTGATTTACGAATAAATTCTTTACAAATCCTACCATGTGGATTCATGGATTTCTTTTTCACATTCTGTCTCTCACAGTTGAAGTGTACCTCTGGTGCAAATTACTGACCTCTGTCATCATTTTAGGTGGGGGAACTTGCACAATCGGTGGCTGACTAAATACTTTTTTGCCCCACTGTACATCTGGTGTACATGATAGGCCATCAAGTTTATTTATATAACACATTACCAACGGTCGGTGCTGCAGAAAGTGCTTAACAATGAAAAATGCCATTAAAATAAATGAAAGGCACAATAATAATTCAGTAAAATATAGAAAATAAATAAATAAATAAAAGTAAAGTATAAACTGTCAGAAAAGATGAAGAGGGAGAAGATGTCAGTCGCCTCCACCTGTAAAACCATTTTTGTTTAGTTGTCTCGCTGTTACCCTGTTGTGCACCTGTTGCAAGTGCTGCTATTACACTAAGTGTCTGAGAATAGTTTCATGCTGTGATGGTGAAGTCAGGGTTTGGCACTGATGAGAACAAGTTACTGTGCTTCTGTAGGGTCTTTCAGCTCCTTGACTCATTTTCATGCCAGTGCTGATCCTCTTATTCATCTACATACAGGATGTTAGCAGCAAACAAGCAGCACTGTGTGTGTGCTACACACTCTGCTGTAAAGGCTCAGTGCTCTGACACTGACACAAGGATTATGCTGGCACTGAGTTTTTGACAGCAGCAATATCAACATCACATCAAATCACTTTCCTGCAGCTCATTTATTGTTGGAAATCCAGAGCTGTTGCTGTTTTATATATTATTCTATTTTTCCTCAGCCTGTGCAGGAAAGAACTGTTTTGTTATATTCTCTCTTATAACTTAACTGGTACAGTAACAACACCTTTTCGGTTGTTAGTAACTTACCTTATTAACCATGTTGTGGAACAGCACAGGCATAACAATGCGCACATACACCACACTTGGTCTTCTCCACTTTACACAGAAAGTAGTACCACAAAAATATAAACTGATTTTACTAAATACATAACAGTTCCTCCCATCCAGCTTTGATGAACACAATAAGTATCAAACAATCAAGATATTTTCAGGCAAATGCCTACAACATAAATGGCCTGTATTTGTATGGCGCTTTTACTAGTCCCCCCTAGGGACCCCAAAGCGCTTTACACACCCAGTCATCCACCCATTCACACACTGGTGGAGGCAGCTACAGTTGTAGCCACAGCTGCCCTGGGGCAGACTGACAGAAGCGAGGCTGCCATATCGCGCCATCGGCCCTTCTGGCCATCACCAGTAGGCGGTAGGTGAAGTGTCTCGCCCAAGGACACAAACCCTGAACCTCAGGTGGTGAAGCGAAGGCAAACTCTTCTGAATCTTGAGGTGTAGATGTGCGCTCAGATTGCTGTGGAACCATGTGACTTTCCGCATCTAGAATGTGATCAACATGTCTACGGCAGACAAAGTTGGCTCCAACATTTATGGTGTATGTCAGTGGTCCGGTCCGTGACAGAATCGTGCCAGACTGCCAGTTCTGACTTGGGGCTCTGTAGTCTCTGGTGAGAACTTTTTGTCCAACATTGAAGAATCTGGTTTTGTTTCTTGTTGCTTCCAACATGGAAGACTGTTTATCTTGGACATCCTTGCGAATGTCTGGTTTCAGCAAATCTAGACGTGATCTCAGATTCCGTCCCATGAAGAGCATTGCAGGTGTGTGTCCAGTTGTTGCTTGTGTGGCGTTCCTGTAAGCCAGTAAGAAATTGTCGATTTTCTGTTGTAGCGGTCAATAAAAGCAACTAGCTTTCTTGACCGCTTGAAGGACTGGACAAACCGTTCAGTTTGTCCATTTGTTGCAGGACGATGGGGAGCTGAAGTGACATGTCGTATGCCGTTACTCCTAAGGAAACACTGGAACTTCTCTCCAGTAAAGTGACCACCATAGAATAGAATAGAATAGAATTCAACTTTATTGTCATTGCACATGCACAGGTACAGGGCAACATTGTCACTTACGAGCTGTTGTGGCAGACTTGTGCGTGCAAACAGTGACCGAAGACTATTGATTGTGCTGACACCTGTTGCTTGCTTTACGGGGAAGATTTCTGGCCACTTTGAGTGATCATCAACTACAACCAGGAACATTTGGTCCATAAATAGGCCAGCATATTCTATATGAATGCGTTGCCATGGAGCGGATGGCCACTCCCACACGTGTACAGGTGCTGTTTGAGGCTGGCGCAGCGTCTGCTGGCAACCAGTGCAGGATTTAGCCATATTCTCTATTTCACAGTCAATGCCTGGCCACCAAACATAGCTTCTAGCAAGACTTTTCATCTTAACCACACCCAAATGTCCATCGTGCAGTGAGTCCAGTCCCTTTGTACGTAGTTTGGGTGGAAGGATGACAGGAGTTCCCCACATGACAAATCCTCGGTAAACGGATAGTTGGTCTTTACGGGTGGAGTACGCAGAGAACTACCTAATGGCAGTTCTCTGCGTACTCCAGAGAATTACCTAAGTGCAGGACTGTTGAAAGGTTTGGTAGAAACTTGTGGTAATAATTAATTAAACCCAAGAATGAGCGTGGCTGACTCACATTTTTAGGTTCCGGTGCCTTCAGGACTGCTTCAACTTTGTCCTCGGTTTTGTGGAGCCCAACTCTGTCGACCTTGTGTCCACAATTCTCAATGGCATCCTTAAAAAAACTCACATTTGTTTTTGTTTGCTCTCAGTCCATATTTTTCTAGCCTGGCCAGGACTGCTGTTAGGTTAGCCAGATGAGTCTCCTCATCAACACCAGTGACGATTATGTCATCCAGAAAACACTGTGTTCATGGAATGCCTTGTAGGACCTGATCCACGGCACGTTGTCATACTGCTGGGGCACTGGCGATACCAAATACCAGTCTGTTGTACTGATATAGGCCTTTGTGAGTGTTTATCACCAGATATTTCTTGGATGTCTCTTCTACTTCCATCTGGAGATAAGCCTGGGCAAGGTCAATTTTTGAAAAGTGTTTGCCACCTGCCACTGCTGTGACTATGTCTTCTATCCGTGGAAGTGGGTACTGATCTATGCGGGGAACTGGGTTCACTGAAACCTTAAAATCACCACAGATCCGCACACTGTCACTTGCTTTCTTGCTTACTGATACTATTGGTGTAGCCCAATCTGACCATTCCACCTTGGTGAGTATTCCTTGCTCTTCCAAGTGTAACCCAGATCATTGTTTGAGTATGGGATTTCTGATTATTTGGTAGTCACTGAACGCACCACTGTGCCGTGCGCATAGCCACTCTCTACTCCAGCTACAGAGTTTTTTCCTTCCGTTCATCCGATGAGGCGCATGCTGCTCTCATGCCCTCTGCGAGCTGGAAATTCGGGTACATTAGACATTTGAGTTGCTGTAAATAGTTTTAAAAACCTTTTATATGTGAAGCTAATGATTTAATATGTTGTTAGAAAAAGGAGTCTTGTAGCGGTTACGAACGTGAAGCTGAGCTGAATCCGACAGCCATTCGCCATTACACGAACCCCTCTGGTGAGTTAGCGTGCAGCTCATGTTCGTATGAAATGTTTTGTGCCTTATTATACTGCAGCGAGGTATCAAATCTACCGCTGTCATGTTTGTTAAGAAAGAGGCTAAATATTGTATAACGTGTGTTATTGGCTGACTGTTAGCAAGCTAGCCATTAAATGAGCCTGGCTAATGTCCTGAAATGGCGGCCGACACGAGGTCAGTTACAGTGTTATTATGTTATGCCTAAGAGAACAGCATTAATAAACATTGTTAACAGCATTTATGTTCTGTTCTGTTTTTATTTTGACAAACCTGTATTATTATAATGGTATGTCTGTTAAATAAGCCGTTAGTGACATGGACACTGAGTCAGTGGTACTGAGACTTACGAATATTTTAGTTAATTCTTCTGCACACTTGTATGTAGGCTGGTTTGTTTGCCCTTTTGGTGCCCTGGATCCTACTGGATGAACTGCCTTGTGGAAGTCCTCATCTGATGACTCTGCTGAACCGTCCTGGCAAATAGATGGTCGTTGCTGCGGGTGGATACTTCTGCTTGCTGGATGCTATTATTGGATGCTACACCGTTCCAACAGAGCGGTAGGAACAATTCAAAGGACCCCAACGATGCACTTTACTTTTCCCTGAGCTCAGGTGATTTTCTTTTGGCCAAAGGACCTTAAAGGATACATATTTGATTTTATTTATTTTATTTTCCTTGTGACACTGAGTGGAAAGACACTACAAAAAAAAGGGTTTATTATTTAAAATTGTGTCAAATAATTGTGTTTATGCTAAGTAATTGTGGTGTCCATTGTGTGCTGGAAGCCTTATTGTTCCTGTGGTGGAGCAGCTACTACCAATCTCCTTTACGAAACTAGCCTCTGATGGGATACAGATATTTGGGATACATTTGATTTCTTGTAACCTATTTCTAGAGAAACTGTGATTCTGGGTTAAACATCGGGGTGAAATTGATGACACCAACACCTAGTGAACGGCCCAAGGTCAACAGTCCTGATTTCCACGCATTAAAGGTTTGGCGTAAGTACAGATTGCGTTACACAAGCGTTGGAGCTCTGCTTCGACTTTGGGGCGTAAAGCATAAGGTACAGGACGTGCTTTGTGGAATCTTGGTTTTGCATTGGGCGATCGTGGCTGAAGAGTTGGGTGTTCATCTTGTAATCGGAAGGTCGCCGGTTCGAGCCCCGGCTCGGACAGCCTCGGCCGTTGTGTCGTTGGGCAAGACACTTCACCTACCGCCTACTGGTGATGGCCAGAGGGGCCAATGGCACGATATGGCAGCCTCGCTTCTGTCAGTCTGCCCCAGGGCAGCTGTGGCTACAACTGTAGCTTGCCTCCACTAGTGTGGGAGAGTGAATGAATAGTGGAATTGTAAAGTGCTTTGAGGGGTCCCGAAAAGCGCTATATAAATGCAATCCATTTCATTATTATTATTATTATTATTATTAATCCAGTATGATCTGTGCTTTAATATTTTTCAGGGTGCCGATTCCATCTTTGAACACCTGGGCATGGCTGTTAAGTATCTGTTTCAGTCTTTCATCCACAGAATGTGCACTTAGGCCTCGTTCCAGTCTCATTGACTTTATTTCTTTCCAGTTGAGGTGGATGTGTTTCACCAGTCACGCCCAAATAATGGCACACCTCCATTTTTCAGAACATAAAGTTCCAGGTTGCATTTCTTTTTCTCATATTCCACTTTCACTTTTAGTTTTCTCAGAGGAGTTATTCTTTCACCTGTGTATGTTTTCAGTTTCACTGAAGTGTGTTTCAGTTTCAGAATGGGGAATTTGTCTCTGTAATCTTCATATGAGATCAGTGAGAGGGCAGTATTTGTATGGCGCTTCCATCTGTAACTCAACCCCTTGTATTTTTGGTGTGAGCGATATTACATTATTATCTTTCTTGTGCATTGTGTACAGCTCCAGGCACTAACAGACCACCACTACCCAGTTTATTACTGGCTATTGTGCAGTCTCTGGAGAACAAGCTGTGCGAGTTTGGATCTCATTCCAGCGAGAGATGCAGGACTGCTGCGTGATCTGCCTCACAGAAACCTGGCAATCAGACAAGGTACTGGACTCCGCAATACAACTACCGGGGTTCTCTGTGCACCGCGTGGACAGGTCATGGGAGCTTACTGGGAAAAGCAGAGGCGGTGGTGTGTGTTTCATGATAGACAACAGCTGGTGTGATTATGCGAACGTGCACTCGGTCAAATCCTTCTGCTCACCGGACCTGGAGTACCTGATGATTATGTGCCGGCCATTCTGGCTACCGAGGGAATTTACAGCAGTGATTATTACGACTGTTTGCATTCTCCCACAAGCCGACACTGACCGAGCACTCAGGGAAATGTACAGCGCGATCAACAGTGATGAAACCGCACACCCAGAGGCGGCGTTTATCACGACCGGGGACTTTAACAAAGGAACCCTGAAGAAACTTTCACCAAAACTCCACCAACACATCCATTTCAACACTCGTGGAGACCGGCTGTTCCTGCCCGCCTACAGGCAGAAGCTGAAACAGGAAGCTCCAACCCTGAGGGCGGTGCACCGTTGGTTGGACCAATCGGAGTCCATGCTGCGGGACTGTTTTGATCACGCGGACTGGGAAATGTTTCACATGGCTGCTAATGACATCGATGAGTACACGGATTCAGTCTGCGGACTTATCAGAAAATGCGTGGAAGATGTCGTCCCATCCAGAACAGTTAAATCCTTCCCAAATCAAAAACCCTGGATTAATAGCAATGTTCGCACGGCACTGGCGGCACGGAGCACCGCTTTTGCCTCCGCGAGCATATCGGACTACAAACATGCACATTACCAACTCCGGAAGACAATCAAAGCAGCCAAACGTGAGTACAGGGACAGGGTGGAACAACAGTTTGACAACCCTCGGAGGATGTGGCAGGGACTAAACACAATCGCAGACTTTAGAGGGAAAACCAGCACACCGCAGACCACGGCCTCTCTGTGTGAGGATCTAAACGTATTCTACGCTAGATTCAACACAGCGATCACCATGAGACCGGACAGTGTGCGCACCGCGGATGACGTCAGTGCGCACACTGTGTCTGAGGAGGATGTGCAGAAGTGCTTCAGGAAGGTGAACGGACGCAAAGCTACTGGTCCGGACGGGATTCCCGGCCGCGTCCTCAAGTCATGCGCGGCTCAGCTGGCTGGAGTGTTTACACACATCTTCAACCTTTCCCTCTCTCTGTCTGTAGTCCCAGCCTGCTTGATCCTGCAGAGCCTGCAGCAGCTCCCTCTGCAGCTGGATCCTTAACTTCCTGTCTGACAGACGCCAAGTGGTCAGACTGGGCAGCAACACCTCATCCCCCATCACACTGAACACTGGTGCTCCACAGGGGTGTGTACTGAGCCCTCTCCTGTACTCACTCTACACCTATGACTGCACGGCCACTAACAACTCCAACATCATTGTGAAGTTTGCGGACGACACTGCAGTGGTGGGTCTTATCACCAAAGGGGCTTACAGGGAGGAGGTCAGCGCCCTGACCCACTGGTGTGAAGACAACCATCTCTCCTTCAACGTCGCAAAGACAAAGGAGTTGATAGTGGACTTCCGGAGGTGCAGAGAAGTACACACCCCCATCACCATCAACGGCGCTGCTGTGGAGAGAGTGAGCAGCTTCCGGTTCCTTGGTGTACATCTGGCTGAGGATCTTACGTGGTCAGGACACATAAACAAAACAGTGAAGAAGGTGCAGCAGCGCCTCTTCTTTCTCAGGAGACTGAAAAGATTCGGCATGAGCCCCCGCATCCTCAGGACCTTCTATCGCTGTGCCACTGAGAGCATCCTCACTGGATGCATCACCACCTGGTACGGCAACAGCACCGCCTACAACCGCAAAGCTCTCCAGAGAGTAGTGCGGTGCTCTGAACGGATAATTGGAAGTGAGCTTCCCTCCCTCCAGGACATCTACAGGAAGCAGTGCCTGAGGAAAGCGGGGAGGATCATCAAGGACTCCAGTCACCCCAGCCATAAACTGTTCAGACTACTTCCATCAGGAAGGAGGTTCTGCAGCATCCGGTCCCGTACCAGCAGACTGAGAGACAGCTTCTTCCATCAGGCCATCAGACTGCTGAACACGTCATAGACACCTCAGCTTCACTTAACAGAACTTCAACATTATGCACTCCATACTGTATATAAATAATAATAATAATAATGGATTGGATTTATATAGCGCTTTGCAATGCCACTATTCATTCACGCTCACATTCACACACTGGTGGAGGCAAGCTAAATGCCACTTGTTTTTGCACATTTCCAACTGCCAACCTCTGTATATTTTATTGTTTATTCTATTTAATTTTAAATATATATATATATATATATATATATATATATATATATATATATATATATATATATATATATATCTATCTCCTAGGCTCCTAGGCTGCACTGTCGACCCTAGGCGGAGTAGTCAAACGCAGATTCACTGAGCGCTCAACACAGACAGCATCGTCAGAAGGAAAGTTGATAAAATAAATTACAAATTTTGTATTGTTCGATACATATGCGTACCGAACCGAAAGCACTGTATCGAACGGTTCAATATCGATACGAATATCGTTGCACCCCTAATATGTATATGTATATATGTATATGTATATATGTATATGTATATGTGTATATGTATATGTGTATATATATAAAAACACCCAGCACGCCCCTACGGGCGGTTTATCCTTCAAGCTCGGGTCCTCTACCAGAGGCCTGGGAGCTTGAGGGTCCTGCGCAGTATCTTAGCTGTTCCCAGGACTGCGCTCTTCTGGACAGAGATCTCCGATGTTGTTCCCGGGATCTGCTGGAGCCACTCGCCTAGCTTGGGAGTCACCGCACCTAGTGCTCCGATTACCACGGGGACCACCGTTACCTTCACCCTCCACATCCTCTCGAGCTCTTCTCTGAGCCCTTGGTATTTCTCCAGCTTCTCGTGTTCCTTCTTCCTGATATTGCTGTCATTCGGAACCGCTACATCGATCACTTCTGTTTGTCTACCACCATTTTGTCCGTCTGTATCTGGAAGTCCCACAGGATCTTAGCTCGGTCATTCTCCACCACCCTTGGGGGCATCTCCCATTTTGACCTCGGGACTTCCAGGTTATACTCGGCACAGATGTTCCTGTACACTATGCCGGCCACTTGGTTATGGCGTTCCATGTATGCCTTGCCTGCTAGCATCTTGCACCCTGCTGTTATGTGCTGGATTGTCTCTGGGGCATCTTTACACAGCCTGCACCTGGGGTCTTGCCTGGTGTGATAGACCCCAGCCTCTATGGATCTTGTACTCAGAGCTTGTTCTTGTGCTGCCATGATTAGTGCCTCTGTGCTGTCTTTCAGTCCAGCTTCGTCCAGCCACTGGTAGGATTTCTGGATGTCAGCCACCTCCTCTATCTGCCGGTGGTACATACCGTGCAGGGGCCTGTCCTTCCATGATGGTTCCTCGTCTCCCTCCTCTTTCTTGGGTTTCTGCTGCCTGAGGTATTCACTGAGCACTCGGTCATTTGGGGCCATCTTCCCAATGTATTCTTGGATGTTCGTTGTCTCATCCTGTGGTGCTGACACTCACCAGTCCCCGGCCCCCTTCCTTCCGCTTAGCGTACAGCCTCAGGGTGCTGGACTTGGGGTGAAACCCTCCATGCATGGTAAGGAGCTTTCTTGTCTTTATGTCAGTGGCTTCTATCTCCTCCTTTGGCCAGCCTATTACCCCAGCAGGGTACCTGATCACGGGCAGGGCGTACGTGTTGATGGCCCGGATCTTGTTCTTACCATTCAGCTGACTCCTCAGGACTTGCCTGACCCTCTGCAGGTACTTGGTGGTTGCAGCTTTTCTAGCGGCCTCTTCATGGTTCCCATTCGCCTGCGGGATCCCCAGGTACTTGTAACTGTCCTCTATGTCTGCAATGTTGCCTTCTGGTAGTTCAATCCCCTCAGTTCTGACTACCTTCCCTCTCTTTGTTACCATCCGACTACACTTCTCCAGTCCGAACGACATTCCAATGTCATTGCTGTATAGCCTGGTAGTGTGGATCAGTGAATCGATGTCTCGTTCACTCTTGGCATACAGCTTGATGTCATCCATGTACAGGAGGTGGCTGACAACTGCTCCGTTCCGTAGTCGGTATCCGTAGCCAGTCTTGTTAATGATCTCACTGAGGGGGTTCAGGCCTATGCAGAACAGCAGTGGGGACAGAGCATCTCCTTGGTAGATCCCGCACTTGATGGTAACTTGTGCTATGGGCTTGTAGTTGGCCTCTAGTGTTGTCCGCCACATCCCCATTGAGTTCCTGATGAAGGCTCTTAGGGTCCCATTGATCTTGTACAATTCTAGGCATTCCAGTATCCAGCTGTGGGGCATTGAGTCATAGGCCTTCTTGTAATCAATCCAGGCAGTGCACAGGTTGGTCAGTCTGGTCTTGCAGTCTCGGCTGATTGTTCTGTCTACCAGTAGCTGGTGTTTTGCGCCTCTGGTATTCTTGCCAATTCCTTTCTGTGTCCCGCTCATGTATTGACCCATGTGCCTGTTCATCTTAGCCGATATGATGCCTGACAGGAGCTTCCATGTAGTACTGAGGCTTGGTAGTTGGAGGGGACCGGTCCCTTCTTGGGGTCCTTGGGGATCAGGACCGTCCGACCTTCAGTTAGCCAGACGCTCGTGGAGTGCAGTCAGCTTCTTTAGCCAGTAGGCGTGAACCATGTCGGGCCCTGGTGCTGTCCAACTCTTCATACTGGAGACCCTTTCTTGGATATCTGCCACTGTGATGATTACTGGACCCTGTTCAGGGAGGTCGCTATGGTCTGCCCTCAGATCCACTAGCCACTGAGCATTGCCGTTATGGGTTGCGTCCTTCTCCCATATGCTCTTCCAGTATTGCTCCGTCTCCAGCCTTGGTGGTGCTGTTCTCTTATTGTTCCCTTGCCACTGAGAGTACACCTTTGCTGGTTCTGTGGAGAACAGCTGGTTTATTCTCCTGCCTTCTATCTCTCTGGTGTACCTCCTCAAGCGGCTCAAGCGGATTCTTCGATACCTGCCTGGGGCGTCTGTATCCAGTAAGGGTCCTAAGGCTAGACCCCCTATGCTAAGCAAGCCTACTCGGACGTCGCCCAGATCAACAAGGTCCGCATCAGGTGTTGAGGAACCAGGGCACCCTGACGAAAAGTGGGCTACTGGAACAAGAAGGCATCGGTGGGCAAGAGACGAAAACAGGGCGTTGTTGGAATGCTACTACGCAAGTAACCCCGGCGGAAGGGGCTACATGAATAGGATGAGAGACCTATGGATGGATGGATATATATATACACATTCAGTAATGCGCTTACACTCTTATATTGTGCATATATTTATTCATATAATTCTCAGATTTAGCCATTCTTATATTTTGCTTGTCTTATGTTATTGTATTTTTACACACCTCTATTGCTTGTGAAGCTTGCACACAAGAATTTCACTTGCATGTACTGTACCAGTGTACCTGCACATGTGATGTGACAATAAAAGTGATTTGATTTGATTTGGATCTTTAAACCAGCAATTAGCAGCGTCATGTGACTTTTTGCTGTTAGGGTGCCTTGGTCGTCGACCCAGTGTTTCATGTTTTTGGTTCTTTGATTTGTTATTTCATTATATTCTAGCTTTGCTTCATGGGTTATAGGATTATTCTTAGTTTAGGTTCTCTGGGTGGGTTTTGTTAGAGTTTTAGAGTTCTGGTTTTCTGTCTGTGATCCATAGTTGCTGTCTCCCCGTGTCCAGTCACTGTCTGTGTCTGCCCTGGTCCCACGTCTCTGTTCCCTCTCTTGTAGTGCCTGCCTGTGAGTCTGTGTCTGTAAGTTCAGTCTGTGCTATGTTTCCTGTTTTACTTTGAAGGTCCATGTCTGATGTTAATGTATCTGGTTTTGCTTCCCCTGTTTCGTTGGGCCTGATTTGCCCCAGCTGTGTTTCCCTCCTGTTACTCATTCCCTGATTGCTCCCTCTGTGTATAGAAGTTCTGTGTTTTCATCTGTCCGTGTTGTTATCTACCCTCTTCTTGCTGTGTGTTCTGTCTGCGTAAGTTTATTTGCAAGTTTATTACCTTTTGAGTTACTTTCCGCCTCCGAGGGTCTGCACTTTGGGTCCTTTTCCTGCCTGCACACAGCTGAAAACACGATGACAGAAGATCGTGACCAGAACATGGACCCCGCAGACCTTTTCACTTCGGAGTTAGACGCTGAGATGGAAAGGCTGGTTAAATTGCTGGACCGCATATCCCAGTCCAACAGCCTACGGGCTATGTCTGTGGGACTGAGCGCAGTGGAAGCAATGGTGAAAACCAGCCCCCGGCTTTAGCAGTTTGCTTCGGACACCAATCTGGGCAGCACCATAGCTGCATGGAGGGGGCAGGTCAGGGCACGTGAGCGTAAAGCAGCTTCCGCAGCGGTCACTACAGCGGGACAGAGTTTCCATGCCGCTGCCACGGACTTCCTCTCCCTCCCCACGCCAGCCGGGATTTCGCTCACCTGTCCGTTTGCCTGCCTTTTTCCTGGCGGCTATGTGTTTTTCAAAAGCACCTGTGCAGCCGTGCACTCCACAGGGATTGTGCTGATTATTTCAATATTAATACTACAATACTGAATATTACTCTAAAATCTTCAACAGGAGCACCTTAGTGATAACGAAGTGATCTGCTGTGGCTTGACTGAACAGAAGACTAAAGGCTTGCTGTGTACAGCAGTTAGCTTTCTGGACAATAACCACAAGCAAAGCTTTCAAGCATGCATCTGAAGTGTGCTGATACAGTTATTAAGTGTACCCAGGTGCTCCTAGGCGGGACACAAAGCTATGGTGGGAGTCTACAACTAAGTGTCACGTTGTGATCATAATTTGTTTTTAATTTAAGATGATCAACTCTACGGTACTAGGGATGGGAATTGTTAATAATTTAGCAATTCCGATTCCATTTCAATGGGTAGAATTATTAGAAAGAATGGGAATGATTTATTGATGAACAGAATTTAAACAGGTGATTGGCGGTTAGACTCCGATGGCCCGTCTTGGCAGAACAGCTGTGATGCATACACATACATGCCATCTAACTAGCAGGTGCATTGAGAGCCCAGGTGACTGGGATGGCTCGAAGAATTTCCGGGGGTACAGAGTACTCTGAGACATCCAAGTCAGTCTCTGGGTTTAGGCCCGGGCATTCACAGACACTGGGAAAACCAGATTTGTTGTGCCACACAGAGTTTCAAAAAACACAGCCTTAGAGTTTGCTAGTCTTTGATAATCAGCAGTGTTTAAACTCGCAAGCCAAAGTTAGTAGACTCTGAAGAGGTTAGCTCGGGGAACCTGAAGACAACCTCAGAACTTGCCAGCTCAATATTGCCACTAGAAGGTTAGGGTATATCACCAGGCTGGGTGAAGGTAACAACAGGCAGGTGGATACTAAAGCAAAACTTAACTAGGACTAAACTGGGAAGAGCTAAATGATAAACTCATGGGACAAAGAACATCAAATGAGCATGGTCAAAACCTGAACACAGCATAACCAGCAGCCAACCAGCAGGAAACACAACATAACACAGCAGACGACCCGACAACGAATGACAGAAAACTCACACACTAAATAGATGGAAAGGAAACGAAGGGAGTGGACACACATGGGGAACACAGCCAAATGAACGTGACACCACAGGGGAAGCAAAACTAAACACACCAAACATGGGCCGCGAGACTATTAGAATAAAACAGGAAACACAGAGACATAGACTGACACATGAGCTTGACACAAGAGGAAAGGCAGCTGAGAGAGGGAGCGAGGGAACAGGAGAGAGAGACGTGGGGAGACATGGAATGATACACAGGAAGGGGAGACAAGACATCTCGACAAGACAACAGGGGAATGGAAATATTACAAAGCAATAAAGAGAACTCAATACACAAAAAATAGAAAACCCAAATATTACAGCACACAAAACACCATAAACTCAAAAGGTTGGGTCAAATGACCCAGAACCATGTACTTCCTGTTTTACTTTGATAGTCTTATGTTCACTTTTGCCTCCCCTGGCTGTGTCCCAATCCAGCAACCACACGCTTCGCAGTACACGCACTTCGCGGACTACGTACGGCGGGTACTACGAACTGTGAGAAGTGCGGAAGTGAGAGGCTCATGAAATGGGACGGCCTTTCAAATTTGCGTCACCAGCTGTACCTGCCCGTACCACTCCTCCGATCGGCAAAATGGATACAGACCACGTCCTTGCGTGTGTCATCGTTCTGCTAATTGAAGAGCTCCAACAACTCACTCGTCACAGACGACTGATTTTGTTGCGACTACGAGACAACCACGTTCAGGTACAGTGATAAATACATGTCGTCATTTCTTCTCCTTCAGATATTTGACGTGTGTATCTGTGTACTAGCGTAAAACTCTGATATTTACCACTGTAGACGTGAGTCCAATATAGGAGTGTCTGCGCCTGTAGCCTGCACACTGAACCAGTACATCCTAGGACATTGTACAAAGTGCAACTACCAAAAAACCTAAATAATGTTTTCGCAAGTACAGTGTCCATTGTCTGCTAAAAGAAGAACAGCAACAGTCAGAATAATGACAAGAATAAAACAATGTCTGTCATTTCCTGTATTCACCTTCACCAGACCAGACCCCTGCAGTACAGGGGTCTGGTCTGGCCATCCTCTCAGCTCTTCGTTCCTCCATTTGCCGTTGCTGTCTCACATCCTCTTTTAATAAAGCAATAAGTTCATCCTCCCCCTCCACTTCTGAAGTGGGCCCTGGTGTGTCCTCCTGGATGGAGGAAATTAGGACTGGAGGCCTGGTAGAGGGCCTCTGCCCTAACACCTCATCCATGGATCCAAACCAGGGCCATGTTGCAGCAGTGGGCTTTCCACTTACACCCTCACCTGTCGCTGGATACTTGCACTCCTAAAGGCAGAGGAAATCAAACGTGGCAGTTGGCAAAAACAGCTACAGTGCAGGTTTACATAGATGACTTCGCAGTATTCCGTGTGGAGATACCTCTGTCAATACCGCTGTACATACTTTGTATTTCCTTCATCATGTTATTCCCTGAATGGCATCCACAGCAAAATGTACTAGACTGGGACCACAGGGCAGACAGTTCACTCTCCCTTGTGCCTCACTGATTAGAAACCTCATACTGTTGCTGTACCTCCAACCCACTGCGGCTCAGTGTTTGGCACCGGTGAACAGGTGCTCATTGTCACGGCGCAGTCGGATAAACTCTGCCGTCTGCTCCTTGGTCCCTGAAATACAGCAGGACATTGGATTAAATTCCCGACCATCTTGCTGTTTGATCAGTTCCATGTTTGCCGTTTGTACAGCATATTCCGATGTGTGGGACAAACTTTAATGTCAGGCAAACCGATTTACTGTGCGACAAAGGCAGCACTGACTAAGGCCAAACAATGACATTTTAAGGTCCTAGGTTCATGTCAGGGACTTCTCTATCATATTTGACAGGGATGGGGTGATCACCTTTGCAAATATGTGATGTCTTGGTGGCTCACGCAGATATTTGGAGTGTACACAGCTACATTCTTGCCTGGAATATCTTAACATTTTAGTTTGTCCCAGAAAGGGTAATATTGATACTATTAATTACACTTGCAGTGGTGTTAGTACTATTCATACTGCCTTCTGTCTGGAACATGAATCAAAAATATGCGGGACTGTGCATTTACGGTCACATGGGTCCAACAGGTGTCACAAAATTCACCTTGACATTTACTATTCAACTTCCACTGACTTTTAAATCTTGACATTTGTTTTGCTCCTTCAAACATATCTTACATTTTAAGGTGTAGCTGTCCTCCACCGCCGTTTCTACCTTCTCCGCAGCTGATGCCATCATTACGCACTGACCTGGTTGCGTCACGCTAGGAATCCTGGGATATATGGGACCACGAAGTCTAGACCGGACCAACCCTTCAAATTGGGGAAATGAACTGCGCATTTGTCGACCACATTTGGAGTACACTTCGAATCGGGACACCCTTCTTTGCATCACTGTGACGTAATCAGTCTCCAAATGCGGTCTACGAAGCATGCGGTCGCTGGATTGGGACACAGCCCCTGTCTCAGCAGTCAGTCAGATTGGTGTCAGCTGTTCCTTCCTGTGGCCTGTTCCCTCGTTATCCTCCTTGTGTGTATATTGTCTGCATTTCCCTCTGTTCTCTGTCATGTTCACCCTCACTGTAGGTAGTGGTTCTGTCTGTTTGGGCTCCTTTCTGTCAGTTGATTTTATGTTTTGTGACAGTTTAGTTGGGACTTTTGTTGCCTGTTTCTTTCAGCATTGAAGGTGTGATTTTAGTTCAGTTGTGTGTTGCTACATGCTGTGTTTTTAGGTCCACAACTCTGCCTGCCACACACCTACACATATGATACACATCACTAACTTGCTGTCATGAGGATTTGACATTTATCCAGTTTATTTAAAGCTCTTATATCTACTGTGTAACAGTGGATGTGCTACAAGCACATGCTTATTATTTTTATTATTATACATGTGATCCTTCCATCTTTAAACAGCGGTTATAAGCTAACATTATGCCAGCTAATGTTAGGCTCAAGTGTCCTAAAAATAACACTTTCTCTCTAATAAAGTTTGATTACATTCTCACATGTAAAGGTTGACAATATTCATCATATTGCAGGATATACTCATCACTGTCATGAAAACAGAAGAGAGCTTCACTGACTCATTAACAGATGTGTGGCCAGAGCTGTTCGCCCTACAGTGGCCACTATAGCAAGGATTATGCATTTGGTGGAGCTCACGGGCGCGTCACTGCAACTCCCCCTGGCTTCTGCTCCGCGGCTGCTGAGTGAGCCCTCATCTGGAACTCTCCTCAGCTCTTTCTGGGACAGTGGCGCGGCTGCCCCTCTGTTGGTCTTCCTTGGTCTCTTGTGTTCTGGGGGCCTCTGGATGTCTGGAGTTTTGATCTCCTCCATACCTGCTTCATGCCCTGGAGGACGGGGCTGTGGCTCCCCCACACCCTCTAGCAGATCATTACATGAAGGAACCTTTTAAAAACAAGCGTCCATGCTCACAGGTGTACACACGGGTGATCACACCCACAAACTACACCCTTTTTGCTCCTACCTCAAAGCACACTGTGTTCTGTTGATCTTATGTGCTGCACAATAATGTTTAACATTTAGTATTTACTGTCATATTCCCATATATCATCGTGATGTTGTTTATTCTATTACTCTTGTTCTGTTCTGCTTGTTTTCTTTTTTCTTTCTCAGCAGGTGATCCAGGTGATTGATATATGCATTTTTTTTTCTGCCCATTCTGTTGGTTTTTGGTTTTTGCCCTTCTCCCCCGTCCCTCTTCTCAGCTGTTTCTCTTTCCCTCTTTCTTTCCCCCAGTCAAGTCTGTCCTGTATTCAGTAAGTGAAAATAAAATAAACAATAAAAGGTGAATCAAATGGACCATTACAGCAAGGCTGGGATGGTCAGTTTGGTAAAGTAAATCCGTTGGGCATCTTTCTTTGCCTTTAGACAACAATTCTGATGCAAAAGAGCCAAACGGGACAGGCAAAAAGAAAAAAAAGAAAAAAAGGATTATGCATTTGACCTGGGAGGGGCAGGAAAAACACAATTCAGCTGATTGCAATTTGCAATGACATCTACTGATAACTAGCGGTGAGATTTGAGACACTGTACCTTTAAAGCACGGTTGCAGATTTTTCAGTTATGGAAAAAATTCAAATCCTTTTCCTTGATTTGGAAGGCCTCCAACTCTGAGCAGCTTGTTGGTGTAGTGAAGAAGAATATTGCTTCCATGTTGTTTCCATGTAAAGATGCTTCCATCTTGCTGTTTTGAGATGGTTATATCCACTGACTACCTCTTATTATGTAGACTACCTGTATGGCATGTTGCTTTTTTAGAAAACTCTAAAATGATACATGGCTGCTTTCACTCAGCTGAGCTATAAACTCTACATAATAAATTAGTTTCCACACTTCAGACTGCAGCTAGCTGAGAACTCGAACAGCTTCTTGTGGGAGAACATGTAAAATGGTGACTGTAGCAGGAATGGCCCAACCATCGGCACTGTGATGGCAGCGTCCTTTTTTATTTGCTGCGGCATGAACCCACTGCTCCACCCCTCCCCTGCAGCCGACCACGCCCTACCACAGAGACATTATTTATTCTTTACTTAAAATCTGTGATTTTAAGGAGGTTTAAGTTTCCTGAGAATAACTCTGAAACACTTTATAAATACCAACTCTGGTACTACTGTACAGTATCTATATAGAATTGATAGCCTTATGTAAGATGACTGAAGGAGAGGCTGTATGGTGCAAAGACAAAGTGTAGCTTGAAGGGCAGACTGTAGAGAGAACCCGCTTTATTATTCTCTTTGAAAGGTCAAAGTAACTGTCTCTCTGCTCTGTGTGGCTCCTGCACTCTGCCTTTGCAAAGCTGGGATGGATTTATGAACCCTGAGACAACTGGTAAACATGTCAGTGATTCTGTTGGCCACTCACTTCTTTTCACACTGGCCACACAACACTCACTAAAAACTATAAATGGAAAGATATGCTCAACTGTAAACATAACTCCAGCTCAACATAAACAACCATAAACAGATCATAACACAGAACAAAACCTTCCTTTAATTCAGCTTCAGTGTGTTTAGAAGAACTCGGTGAGCACCACCAATCTGCTCACATTTATTCTCCTCCTGACTGTGTGATAATTCTACTGTATTCAGTGTGCCTCTGCCAGTGGTTGGGATGCAACCTCAAAGCCTCAAAGCAGAATAATTCAACAGCGTGTGGACTGTTGTTTCTTTTATACCTTTGATGACCAGTGTTTTACCCACAGCAGTCTTCTCATGAACGCTTCAAGCTCAATCAGATTATACTTTGCAAACTTCAAACACTGACTTTTGCAATAAGATAAGATAACTCTCTATTGTCATTGCACAGTCATACATAGTACAATGAAATTGGAAAACTGTCCCACGTCAGCACGACACAACACGACACAGTAACTTAACTTAGAAATAAAATAAAGACTAAGTGTATGTTTATTAAGGTGGAGTCACTCATTCTAATGACTATTTTGTTTAGACCAGTTGTCACAGTCAGTGGGTTTGAGACCTGGGGTTTCAAGATTTTGTACGTTTCTTTTGGTGCCGAGTGTTTTAAGTTTATGTTCCTTGTCTGTGAAGGTTCTCAGTCATCCAGGTCATCGTAGTCAAAGGAGCTTGCAAAGAAAAGCGTCTGGACTTCTTTAAGTTGCTTGAAGACGTTTCACCTCTCATCCGAGAAGCTTCTTCAGTTCTAAGGTCAAATGGTGGAGAGTCCCAGATATAAACCTAGTGGGAGTTTCCCCCCACAGAGGGACAAAAGGACCCCCTGATGATCCTCTAATCGCCTGAGCCAAGGTGTGAAACTGGGTGTGGGTCACAATCAGCCAGGGTTTCGGGTGAGTTCATTGTGAAACCTGGCCCCACCTTATCATGCGAATTCCTGAGGTCAGATGGCCCAGGATGTGAGTGGGCGTTAAGGCGTCTGGGAAGGGATCTCAAAACTGGATTATAGATGGCAGAGAGTTGGTGTCGTAAACCCCGCCTCTGTTCAAAGATGGTCACTCACAGTGGACATAGATGCTTCTTTCACTCCTCTTTCAAACCATCTGTCCTCTCTGTCCAAAATGTGAACATTGGCATCCTCGAAAGAGTGTCCTTTATCCTTAAGATGCAGATGGACTGCTGAGTCTTGTCCTGTGGAGGTGGCTCTTCTGTGATGTGCCATGCGCAACATTGTCATCCCCTATGTAGCCGGTGTATCAGAGAAACTCAGGAGAGTTTTCTCCAAGCATGACATCCCAGTGTATTTCAGACCCAGCAACACGCTCAGACAGAAACTGGTTCACCCGAAAGACAAAACGCCAAGACACAAACTTAACAATGTGGTGTATGGTGTACAGTGCAGCGAGGAATGCCCAGACCTCTACATCGGAGAGACCAAACAGCCACTTCACAAGCGCATAGCACAACACAGAAGAGCCACCTCCACAGGACAAGACTCAGCAGTCCATCTGCATCTTAAGGATAAAAGACACTCTTTCGAGGATGCCAATGTGAGACGAGTGGATGGTGGGGTGGGTGCAGTTTTCTCTGTGGTGGGGTTGGGTGGACTGTCCCGGGCTCTGTGGGGCCGGGGGGCGCTGCTGCGCTGGGCCCCGGTCTGGATGGGCCTGGGCCCCCCTTTCCCTGGCGGGTCGCGGAGTGTGGGAGTGCCTACTGGGGTCAGCGGGGGAGCTGGCCCCAGGGAGGGGTCACCTGCCCCTCCCTTCCTTCCCTCCCCATCTCCAGCTGCCTCCCTCCTCCTGCTCCACCACAACCACCCACACATGCAGGGCCTTGGAGTAGGGGTATGTCACCAGGATGCAGAGGAGGCTACCCCCCCCTCTGTCCCCTTCTTGCTTCTTGTGCCTCAATTTTATCCCACAACTTAGACATTCACATTACTCACACCCTCATTACACATACATATAGGATCTTGGGGGTGGGCACGATACACGGAGTCCAAGTTACCATCAGGGTGTACACCCCACCCCTGGCGTCGTTGCCCACCTCTCAAGGTTAAATACATGTAGACATTGAGGGCTAGCAGGAGGGACTATGCGCTTACCTGCTCCTCTCTGGCAGGTAGCTCTATGCCCTCCTGGGTTTTAATTGCACCTTAGAACACACATGCATCAACACTACAATGAGCGGGTGGAGGGAGGTTTGGAGTCTTCTCTCACCCCCATTCTCTGCGGCCTACTGGAGCGGGGGGGCTAGGAGGAGTGGGCCGTCTGACTGCGGTCTGGGGCCTCCCTGCTGCTGCGGAGTCGGGGCGGTCTGCCTCTCCCCACCGCAGGGAAAAGGGTAACACCACCTGGGTCTGGGTGCAGTTCCCCCCTCCAGGGGCAAGGGTACCTAGACCCGGTTTGTAGAGTACGCTTGGGGAGTGTGATCGTGTGTACAGCGTCTCTTTATGTCTGTCTCCACGTCGGTTGAGTGTGGAGTAAGTGCATATGAGAGCATGAGGGTGGGAATGGATGTTTGTGTATGTGTGTGCCTGTATGTCTGTGTCTATATGTCAGGTTGGGTGTCAGACGTCACCTCTCTGGGGACATCTCGGGCCCTCCAAGGTTTGGAGGCCTATCTCCCCCCACCACCACTTCCCCTGCCGGTGGCGGACTCCCTCAGGTATCGGTGCGTTGGTGGTTCTTTGTATCTGGGGGTGGGCGTCCGGGTACACACCGGCTCACTCCTTGGCGGCCGCTTATTGGGGCTCGCTCGGGCCACTTTGGAGGTGGGGTGCCCCCGGCCTCTCGGCCTGGGGCTCGGTCACTCAGGCACAGCTGGCTGCCGGCGGAGCTCACGGGCGCGTCACTGCAACTCCCCCTGGTTTCTGCTCCGCGGCTGCTGAATGAGCTCTCATCTGGGACTCTCCTTAGCTCTTACTGGGACAGTGGCGCGGCTGCCCCTCTGTTGGTCTTCCTTGGTCTCTTGTGTTCTGGGGGCCTCTGGATGTCTGGAGTTTTGATCTCCTCCATACCTGCTTGATACCATAGAGGACAGGGCTGTGGCTCCCCACACTCTCTAGCAGATCATTACATGGAGAAACCTTTGGAATGCAAGCATGCTGATCCACACAGGTATGCACACAGGTGTACACACGGGTATTCACAGATGCGGACTACAGCTTTCTTGGCTGCTGCCTCAAAGCACACTGTGCGCTGTTTATCTTGCGTGCTGCACAATATCGTTTATTATTTAGTAACTATTGATATCTATGACTAGCTAGTTTATTGTGATGGTGCTTTGTTTTTTTTTTATTATTATGTTGCTCTTTGTTGTTTGCTGTCTCCCCTGTTTTTTTTGTTTTTCTTTCTCTCCATACAGGTGACCCAGGAGTTTTTTGTTTTTTTTTTGTTTGTTTTTTTTTCTCTCTTCCCCCCCTTCTCACTGTCTCTTCTCCCCTTTGGTTTTCTTTCTTCCTCTCCCCCTCTTTCTTTCATTCTTTCCCCCTGTCCTATTAAAAAAAAAAAAAAAAAAAAAAGGATGACAAAGGATGAACTGAAGCTCCGCCATCACGTGATGTCACATGCTGCTGTTTCTGATGTCACTTCCAAAAAAAAAAAAAAAAAAAAAAAAAAAAAAAAAAAAGATTCGACACAGCGAACACCATGAGACCGGACAGTGTGCGCACCGCGGATGACGTCAGTGCGCACACTGTGTCTGAGGAGGATGTGCGGAAGTGCTTCAGGAAGGTGAACGCGCGCAAAGCTACTGGTCCGGACGGGATTCCCGGCTGCGTCCTTAGGTCATGCGCGGCTCAGCTGGCTGGAGTGTTCACGCACATCTTCAACCTTTCCCTCTCTCTGTCTGTAGTCCCAGCCTGCTTCAAAATGGCCACCATCGTCCCTGTACCCAAATCCTCCACCATCTCCTCATTGAACGACTGGCGACCTGTAGCCCTGACCCCCATCGTAAGCAAATGCTTCGAGAAGTTGGTCAGGGACTTCATCTGCTCTGCACTACCCGACTCACTGGACCCTCTACAGTTCGCATACCGCCACAACAGGTCCACTGATGATGCCATAGCCCTGACACTACACACTGCCCTGTCACACCTGGAGAAGAGAGACACGTATGTGAGGATGCTGTTTGTAGATTACAGCTCAGCATTCAATACCATCGTTCCCTCGAAGCTGGACAGGAAACTGCAGGATCTAGGACTGAGCAGCTCCCTCTGCAGCTGGATCCTTAGCTTCCTGTCTGACAGACGCCAGGTGGTCAGACTGGGCAGCATCACCTCATCCCCCATCACACTGAACACTGGTGCTCCACAGGGGTGTGTACTGAGCCCTCTCCTGTACTCACTCTACACCTACGACTGCACAGCCACTAACAGCTCCAACATCATTGTGAAGTTTGCGGACGACACTACAGTGGTGGGTCTTATCACCAACGGTGATGAGACGGCTTACAGGGAGGAGGTCAGCGCCCTGACCCACTGGTGTCAAGACAACCATCTCACCCTCAACGTCGCAAAGACAAAGGAGTTGATAGTGGACTTCCGGAGGTGCAGAGAAGTACACACCCCCATCACCATCAACGGCGCTGCTGTGGAGAGAGTGAGCAGCTTCCGGTTCCTTGGCGTACATCTGGCTGAGGATCTTACGTGGTCAGTACACACAAACAAAACAGTGAAGAAGGCGCAGCAGCGCCTCTTCTTTCTCAGGAGACTGAAAAGATTCGGCATGAGCCCCCGCATCCTCAGGACCTTCTATCACTGTGCCATTGAGAGCATCCTCACTGGATGCATCACCACCTGGTATGGCAACAGCACCGCCTACAACTGCAAAGCTCTCCAGCGAGTAGTGCGGTGCTCTGAACGGATAATTGGAGGTGAGCTTCCCTCCCTCCAAGACATCTACAGGAAGCGGTGCCTGAGGAAAGCGGGGAGGATCATCAAGGACTCCAGTCACCCCAGCCATAAACTGTTC
The DNA here is from genome assembly GCF_057382275.1 of Copadichromis virginalis. Taxonomy (NCBI): domain Eukaryota; kingdom Metazoa; phylum Chordata; class Actinopteri; order Cichliformes; family Cichlidae; genus Copadichromis; species Copadichromis virginalis. Next base: position 36,814,152 of record NC_140638.1, read on the forward strand.
AGACTACTTCCATCAGGAAGGAGGTTCTGCAGCATCCGGTCCCGTACCAGCAGACTGAGAGACAGCTTCTTCCATCAGGCCATCAGACTGCTGAACACGTCATAGACACCTCAGCTTCACTACTGGAACTTTAACATTATGCACTCCATACTGTACAGTAATGCCACTGTTTTGCACATGTCTCACTCTGTATATTTTATTTATTGTTTACTGTATTTAATTTGTAAAATATGTGTACACACACACACACACACACACACACACACACACGTAGAAAAATATTTAGTATACACATCCAGAAATGCATATACTATTATTTATTGTACATATATTTATTAGTTTCAGATGTAGCCATTCTTGTATTTTGCTTGTTTACATTATTGTATTTTGCACAACTCTGTTGCTTGTGAAGCTCGCACACAAGAATTTCACTCACATGTGCTGTACCAATGTACCTGCACATGTGATGTGACAATAAAAGTGATTTGATTTGATTTGATTTGAAGAAGCATCTATGTCCACTGTGAGCGACCATCTTTGAACAGAGGCGGGGTTTACGACACCAACTCTCTGCCATCTATAATCCAGTTTTGAGATCCCTTCCCAGACGCCTTAACGCCCACTCACATCCTGGGCCATCTGACCTCAAGAATTCGCATGATAAGGTGGGGCCAGGTTTCACAATGAACACACCCGAAACTCTGGCTGATTGGGACCCACACCCAGTTTCACACCTTGGCTCAGGCGATTAGACGATCATCAGGGGGTCCTTTTGTCCCTCTGTGGGGGGTCACTCCCACTAGGTTTATATCTGGGACTCTCCACCATTTGACCTTAGAACTGAAGAAGCTTCTCGGATGAGAGGTGAAACGTCTTCAAGCAACTTAAAGAAGTCCAGACGCTTTTCTTTGCAAGCTCCTTTGACTTTATGTTCCTTGTTTCTTTAGTAAATAGTGCTGTCAGTTTTTGGCTATCCCTGGTGATGAGAGCCTATATTCTTTAGTTAGGTAATATTTAGTTCCCACATTAGTGAGTTGTGTTATTTTCACTTGTGTTTTGTTAATACTGGTCATTTAAGTCTTTTCTTTTGTATATTCCATTGTCAAGTCTTCAGTCATTGTTAGTCTTATTACTTTGAGGTTGTATTTTCATTCACTGTGTTCATTCTTGTGCCATCTCTCATCAATGGGTACACCTAGTTCTGTATCTCCCCGCTCCCAGTTTCTCAGCACAAGTCTCTCCAAGTGATTCCTCGTGTGCATGATTTTCTGGTTCTTGCTCCCTAAGTTTGAGCATTTAATCAGTGTTAAATGCTCATTTTGGTGGCGCTGTCACTTGGTGTTCGCTCGCTCTGTGGTAGAGTATCACTTCCTGTTCCTGCTCAAACACAGTGGTGTTTCTGAGTAGCTTATCTGCTTAGCAATTTAATTAAAAACTTTTAAATTGATTATTTTTTCATAGTATAATCTTCACGTGCTTCATCCGAAGCACACTTTCTGTGTACTCACTACCTAATTTATAGCCAAAGTATTCACTCACTGTCTCTGTACTGTTTTGCTAGCTTAGCTTAGCTCATAGCCGACTTGTTAGCACCATGGCTACTTCACCTGTCCCTCCTGCACTTTCCTGCTCATTGTGTCAGATGTTTAGTTACTCCTCGGCCTCCTTTAGCAGTAATGATATCTGTAACAAATGTAGCATATTTGCAGCTCTGGAGGCCAGGATTACTGAATTGGAGACTCGGCTTCGCACCCTTCATTCACCCGTAGCTAGCCAGGCCCCTGTAGCTGGTGCAGCCGAAGATAGCGTAGGCCCCGCTAGCTGTTCCCCGGCAGACCCCAAGCAGCTGGGGAAAGAGGGCGGCTGGGTCACGGGGAGGAGGAAGCATAGTCCTAAACAGAAGCCCCAGGTACACCACCAACCCGTTCATGTGTCTAACCGTTTTTCCCCCACTCAGCGACACACCCGCCGGGGGTCAAACTCGAGACACCGGCAACCATAGTCAATTGTCTTCCAGGGGCCAGAGCAGGCGACATTGAAGGAAATTTAAAACTGCTGGCTAAGGGTAAACGTAAATTCAGTAAGATCATAATTCACGTCGGCAGTAATGACACCCGGTTACGCCAATCTGAGGTCACTAAAATCAATATTGAATCGGTGTGCAACTTTGCACAACAATGTGGGACTCAATCAGACCAGGAGTGACATGTTTAGCCGCATGTTCTCCTTAAATTGCTGGCTGTCTGAGTGGTGTCCCAGAAACGATGTGGGCTTCATAGATAATTGGCAAACCTTCTGGAGGAAACCTGGTCTTGTTAGGAGAGACGGCATCCATCCCACTTTGGATGGAGCAGCTCTCATTTCTAGAAATATGGACAAATTTATTAAACCCCCCAAAATATGACTATCCAGAGTTGGGACCAGGAAGCAGAGTTGCAGTCTTACACGCCTCTCTGCAGCTTCTCTCCTCCTGCTACCCCCCCAAAAACCCATCTCCATAGAGACTGTGTCAGCTTCCAAAAAGACGAAAAACAAACTAAAAACCAGCAACAAACAACTTAAACATAAACAATTACAAAGAAAGAACAATACAGTATCCACATCTGAACCAAAGAGTAAAACAGTGAAATGTGGATTATTAAATATTAGGTCTCTCTCCTCCAAGTCTCTGTTAGTACATGACTTAATAATTGATCAACAAATTGATTTACTCTGCCTTACAGAAACCTGGTTGCAGCAGGATGATTATGTTAGTTTTAATGAATCAACACCCCCGAGTCATTCTAACTACCAGAAACCTCGAAGCACAGGCCGAGGGGGAGGTGTGGCAGCAATTTTTCACACCAGCCTATTAATTAATGAAAGACCAAGACAGACTTTTAATTCATTTGAAAGCCTGATGCTTAGCCTCGTCCACCCCAGCTGTGAAACTCAGAAACCAGTCTTACTTGTTATCATCTATCGTCCACCTGGGCCTTACACAGAGTTTCTGTCTGATTTCTCAGACTTTATATCTAATTTAGTTCTGAGCTCAGATAAAATATTTATTGTAGGTGGTTTTAACATCCATGTAGATGCTAAAAATGACAGCCTCAACATGGCATTTAATCTGTTATTAGACTCAATTGGCTTCTCTCAAAATGTAAAAGAACCCACCCACCACTTTAATCACACTCTAGATCTTGTTTTAACATATGCATAGAAACGGAACATTTAACAGTGTTTCCTGAAAACCCTCTCCTGTCTGATCATTTCCTGATAACATTTACATTTACAATAATTGATTACACAGCGGTGGAGAGTAGACTTTATCAAAGTAGATGTCTTTCTGAAAGCGCTGTAACTAAGTTTAAGAATATAATCCACCCACTGTTATCATCTTCAATGCCCTGTACCAACACAGAGCAGAGCAGCTATCTGAACGCTACCCCAACAGAAGTCGATTATCTTGTTAATAATTTCACCTCCTCACTACGTACGACTCTGGATACTGTAGCTCCGGTGAAAACTAAGGTCTCTAATCAGAAGTACCTGACTCTGTGGTATAATTCTCAAACACGTAGCCTAAAGCAGATAACTCGTAAGCTGGAGAGGAAATGGCGTGTCACAAATTTAGAGGATCATCATTTAGCCTGGAGAAATAGTTTGCTGCTTTATAAGAAAGTCCTCCGCAAAGCCAGAACATCTTACTATTCATCACTGATTGAAGAAAATAAGAACAATCCCAGGTTTCTCTTCAGCTCTGTAGCCAGGCTGACAAAAAGTCAGAGCTCTGTTGAGCCAACCATCCCTTTAACGTTAACTAGTAATGACTTCATGAACTTCTTCACAAATAAAATTTTTATCATTAGAGAAAAAATTACCAGTAATCATCCCACAGATGTAATATTATCTACAGCTACTCTTAGTACCATTGATGTTAAGTTAGACTCTTTTTCTCCAATTGATCTTTCTGAGTTAACTTCAATAATTACTTCCTCCAAACCATCTTTTAGACCCCATTCCTACAAAACTGCTCAAAGAAGTCCTGCCATTAATTAATGCTTCGATCTTAAATATGATCAACCTCTGCGGCCTGTTGGAGCGGGGGGGGGGGGGCATCTTTCTTGGCCTTAAGACAACAATTCTGATGGTAAAGATCCAAATGGGACACAAAAAAAAAATATGATCAACCTATCTCTAATAATCAGCTATGTACCACAGGCCTTCAAGCTGGCTGTAGTTAAACCTTTACTCAAAAAGCATCTCTAGACCCAGAAGTCTTAGCTAATTATAGGCCAATCTCCAACCTTCCTTTATATCAAACATCCTTGAAAGAGTAGTTGTCAAACAGCTAACAGATCATCTGCAGAGGAATGGTTTATTTAAAGAGTTTCAGTCAGGTTTCAGAGCTCATCACAGCACAGAAACAGCTTTAGTGAAGGTTACAAATGATCTTCTTATGGCCTCTGACAGTGGACTCATCTCTGTGCTTGTCCTGCTAGACCTCAGTGCAGCGTTCGATACTGTCGACCATAATATCCTACTAGAGCACTTCGCTCTCGCTCTGCAGGCCTACTTGTTGTTCCTAGAGTATTTAAAAGTAGAATGGGAGGCAGAGCCTTCAGTTTTCAGGCCCCTCTTCTATGGAACCAGCTTCCAGTTTGGATTCAGGAGACAGACACTATCTCTACTTTCAAGATTAGGCTTCAAACTTTCCTTTTTGCTAAAGCATATAGTTAGAGCTGGACCAGGTGACCCTGAATCCTCCCTTAGTTATGCTGCAATAGATGTAGGCTGCCGGGGGATTCCCATGATGCACTGAGTGTTTCCTTTTCTCACTCACTATGTGTTAACAGATCTCTCTGCATTGAATCATATCTGTTATTAACCTCTGTCTCTCTTCCACAGCATGTCTTTATCCTGTCTTCCTTCTCTCACATCAACCAATCACAGGAGATGGCCCCGCCCCTCCCTGAGCCTGGTTCTGCTGGAGGTTTCTTCCTGTTAAAAGGGAGTTTTTCCTTCCCACTGTCGCCAAAGTGCTTGCTCATAGGGGCTCATATGATTGTTGGAGCTTCTTTTTTTTCGTATTATTGTAGGGTCTTTATCTTACAATATAAACCACCTTGAGGCAACTGTTGCTGTAATTTGGCATTACACACATAAATTTGAATTAAATTGAATTGAATGTTTATTAGCATAATGCAAAAGCTGTTTTGACACAGTTTGATGGTTGACACAGAGGCAAACAATTATTCCCACCTATGGCAACCTAACATGCATAACTTTCAACTGACAGATGGAGTACCCAAACAGAAAACACATAAATGGTGAATTTGAACCCAGAACCTTCTTTCTGTGGTTTACAGTCCTAACACCGCACAGTCATGCTGTCCCCATTCAGTTACAATGAATTTAGATAGACCAACTATCAGTAGTGTTTGGTTAAGTCAAGCAGGGCTCTAGAGTGCGACTAATTTGGTCGCAAATGCGACCAAATTTTTCAGTGGTGCGACTAAAAAAAAATATTTGGTTGCACCTGTGCGACCAACTGTTCGGGTAGCAAAAAAAATAAAAATCTGCAACCTTCCCTGTGGTCAACAACAGACACACATTTTGCCCCTATCGTGGACTAAACCAATCAGAGATAGTAAGGGGCGGGACCTCTCTGATTGGCCGTGGTCCAGTTGAAAGTGCAGGTGGAAGTGGGAGGTGAGTAGCTTGAATAAAGCGATATTAATTCATTAAATCCTGAATCGACTTTTAAATATAACTGTGTTTTGCCAGAAACGCCAGATTCTCAGATTAAAGCTCACAAAACCATTTCAACAACAACCAAACAGCAGATGAGAGCAGGTACACGGACTCCACACAAAGACGTAAACACAGAGCCGACGCATCAGGATCAGCTTTGTCTTTCTCGGCTTTCTCACCCGACGGCCCGTAGACGGACACGCTGTCGGAGCTCAGCGATCCTGATGCGTCCGGTCCGCGCTGTGTTTACGTCTTTTTGTGCTGATTCTGAGCTGCAGGTTTTGTCTCTCCAACCAAAATTCACCGAGCCAGCAGCAAAAGAAGCAGCAAACTGCGCTTCACATTTGATCAATGTCGTCATGAATTTTTGCTTCCACGACTATTAAAACCACACTCCATGCACAGCTCTCTCTCTCTCTCTGTACTTCAAGAACAGTTTCCCGTCTCCAATCTCTGTTTTCTGTATTATTCATTCGCTTATTAGGACAAAGGGACTAAAGACCTGAGTAACACTCTGGGCAACTTTGGGCTGACTCAGCATGTAACAGAGGCCACACATAATAGAGGACACACTCTTGACCTACTGATCTCCAAGGGCCTGAGCATTTCAAAGGTTACTGTGTCTGATGTGGCCGTGTCTGATCATTACTGTGTTTTCTTTGAAAGTAAAATCTCAGCCCACACAAATATATCAACTTCAGTGATCACAAAACGGTGTATAACTGAACACAGTAGTGAGATCTTTAACCAGGTCTTCCCATTAACACCTGACCTGTCCGGAGGGTCAGTCAATGAGCTCATCAATAGCTTCAATGCTAACATGTTAAATGTAATGGACACTATTGCCCCCATTAAGGTGAAGGTTATCTCTGGAAGGAAAAAGTCTCCATGGAGAAACTCCACACTGGTGAAAAATGAAAAAAGAGAGTGTAGGAAAGCTGAGCGCAGATGGAGAAAAACAAACCTCCAGGTTCATTATGACATCTATAAAGAGAAACTTCACAATTATAATTTACAACTGAGGAATGCAAGGAGGTCCTACTTCTCTGACATCATCACTAAAAACAGCCATAATGCTCGGGTCTTATTTTCTACAGTTGACAGGCTAACAAACCCTCCTGTGTCAGTGGCAGCTGAACTTCATTCAACCATGGCCTGCAATGACTTTGCCAAATTCTTCACAGAAAAAATCCAAAAAATTAGACAAGCAATTGGTACATCAACAGCAGATCCAGGATATGTACTGTGTCCACCAAAAAACTGTTTAAACACCATGAAACAGTTTCAACCTATTAACAGCAAAGACCTGGAGGACATCTTAGGTCAACTGAACTCCTCCTCCTGCTGTTTAGATGTCCTGCCAACAAGTTTTTTCAAAAAGGTCTCAAAGACTTTAGAGTCAGACCTGTTACAGATCGTCAACTTTTCTTTATTATCAGGTGTGTTTCCAGAATCACTAAAAACTGCTGTAATCAAACCTATACTGAAAAAGGACAATCTTGACAAGACACAAATGAACAACTACAGGCCGATCTCAAATCTCCCATTTTTAAGTAAGATCATTGAAAAAGCAGTTTCTCAACAGCTCAGTTACTTCTTAAAACAGAATAATTGCTACGATGCCTTCCAGTCAGGTTTTAGACAGAACCACAGCACTGAAACCGCTCTGACCAAAGTGTTTAATGACATATGTCTGAATACAGACAGTGGAAAAATGTCAGTCCTAGTTTTACTGGATCTCAGTGCAGCATTTGATACAGTTGACCACAACATATTACTCAAACGACTGGAGAACTGGACAGGTCTTTCAGGAACTGTACTAAACTGGTTCAAAACATACGTAGAAAACAGGAAATACTTTGTATCAATAGGTAACTTCACATCTGAGCAGAAAAGTATCACATGTGGAGTTCCCCAAGGTTCCATCTTGGGACCCCTTCTGTTTAACATCTACATGCTCCCACTGGCACAGATTATAAAGAACAACAAAATAAACTACCACAGCTATGCAGATGACACACAAATATATATCACAATGTCACCAGGAGACCGAGGCCCTGTACAGGCTCTTGGTAAATGCATTGAGGGAATTAATGACTGGTTGTGCCACAATTTTCTCCAGCTAAACAAAAACAAACTGAAGTAATAGTCTTTGGCGCCAAAGAAAAACGATTACAGGTCACCAGAGAACTTCAATCTATACATCTAAAAACCACAAACCAGGCGAGAAATTTGGGTGTAGTGATGGATGCAGACCTAAACTTAGAAAAACACATTAAGACAATAACAAAGTCAGCTTACTATCACCTCAAGAATATTTCAAGGATAAAAGATCTGATGTCTCAACAGGACCTGGAAAAACTAGTCCATGCATTCATCTTTAGTAGGCTTGATTACTGTAACAGCATCTTTACAGGTCTACCTAAAAAAATCAGTCAGACAACTACAGCTCATTCAGAACTCTGCTGCTCGAGTCCTCACTAAGACCAAAAAAGTGGACCACATCAGTCCAGCTCTGAGGTCCTTACACTGGCTGCCTGTCCGTCAGAGGATAGACTTTAAAGTTCTGATGCTGGCCTATAAAGCTCTGAATGGTTTAGGACCAAAATACATCAATGACCTCCTGACCCAGTATGAACCTTCCAGATCCCTCAGGTCATCTGGATCCGGTCTTTTATCAGTTCCCAGAGTCAGAACCAGACACGGAGAAGCTGCATTCAGCTTTTATGCTCCTTATATCTGGAACAAACTCCCAGAAAGCCTCAGATCAGCTGAAACACTCAGTTTATTTAAATCCAGGTTGAAGACTCACCTGTTCTCAGCTGCATTTGAATAAAGCACCAAATCCACACTTTAAGCTTAAATTTCAAAACTTACATTTAACTACTGATTTTATCTACTGTTCTGATTTTATCTGTTTTGATTTTATATACTGTTTTGTTTGTTTGTTTGTTAATTAGTTTGTTTGTTTGTTTGCTTGTTTTAATCAATTTTAAATCATGCTTTTTATTTGTTTTTGTTTCTAATGTCTCTGTAAAGCACTTTGAATCACCTTGTTGTTGAATTGTGCTATACAAATAAACTTGCCTTGCCTTATTACCCACCAGTCTACCGTTGTTTACAGCGCTGTCGGCTGCTGTCTTTTTCTTTTCTTTTTCTTTTTCACTTAAATGACCTCGGACAAGAAAGCCTATTTTTTCTGTTGTTCAGTACTGAAGAAATTTAAACTTTATATGCAGAACATTGTAGAATATTTTTAAGGTTATCTGCTATAAAAAGCCAGACCAGGAAAATCTCCTTCATGTTTTTCTGTTTTATTCTCAGTTACTTTCACACAAAGGCATCTGCTGTGATGTTCACAATTCTGATGAAGTCAGTGCTGATAAATGATCAGAATTATAATATTTCTGACTGTCTGAGGCTAAGTTGAATCGAATCGGGACTTTGAAAACCGGAATCGAATGGATTATAGAAATCAGTGATGATACCCAGCCCTAGTGAGCAGCCTAGGCAGGACAGAAGTGGATGTAGCTGTAATAGGAAAAGAACTGTTGCTAACTTTTCTGTTAAGTTAAGGCCTGATGCTTCTGAAATTCATAGCCAGCTCTGACACGGTGTCATCAATCTTTGAATGCTGAAAAAGCACATTATATAAATTATTATAAAATTTGTGTGCGCCTAACTTTTGTGCCGGTACGCCTAACTTTTTAAAGTTAGGCGTACCGGCACGCCCATGGCAAAAAGTTAGTCTAGAGCCCTGTCAAGACAGTTTTACTTTACTGGTTTTAGTTTTTATGCTAATAATCTGGTGTAACTAATGTCACTAGTTATATTATTCAATATAATACAATACAATACAACTTTATTTATATAGCACATTTAAAACCGAAGGTACACCAAAGTGCTTCACAACAAGATTAAAACATAAGATATAAGATAAAAGTCTATAACAGACAACAAAAAACCCAAAAAAGTACAGACAAAATAAGAAATAAAACATTAGAGCATAGTTTAGAAGATAAAATTACTGGGTATTCATAAATATAAGGTGGGGGTATTTATACAGCGGAACATTAGTAGAAGATAAATAACATAAGGGTAAAATATAGGGGATGTGCACTAACTGAAAATGTTCGGTCAAACAGGTAAGTTTTTAACTGAGATTTAAATGAATAGATGCGTGAATAGCAGTCTGTTACTGTTACTGTCTTGGAGTGACTGTAACCCACATCATTTCCTTAGGAATTATTAAAGTATTCTGATTCTGATTTATTATTTCATGAAAAATGAGCTCATTTTCAACTTGATTTCATGTTTCAACATTTCTCAAACATTTTGGACAAAGAGCAACAAAAGGCTGGAAACTGAGTGCCTAAAAGAAAAAGCTGGATGAACGTGTGGCATCTGACTGGGTTATTTAGCAGTAGGCCACTAATATACCCGCGCAGAAGAAGAGCATCTTATAGAATACGTTTCTCAGAAGCAAAGATGGGCAGCAGTTCAACAGTCTGTGAACAAATTGTGGAACAATTACAGAATAAATCTCCTTGAGATAAAATTGTGAAGACTTTGAATATCATCTAGAGTACATATCATCAAAAGATCCTGATAGTCTGGAGGAATCTCTGTGCACAAGGGACCAGGACAAAAAATAATATTGAATGTCCGCGATCTCTGAGCGTTAATCCATCAAAAACGGGCATGACTGTGTCATGGAAATCACTGCAAGGGCTCAGGAACACTTAAAGACATCAATGTCTGTCTGAATGCAGCTCCTCATGCTGTACATAAATGTGGGTTAACGGCATGGTGACTTCCATGAAGAAGCAAGTACGTTACAAAGAAGCCACAGGTAAAAATGATCCAGAAACCATCCAGCTTGTTTTCAGGGCTCAGCTACAAAGCCTGTCTGGATCAACAGCATCAATGCTCAGGTGCATATACAGGTGTTAGAGCAGCATATGTTCCTTCAGACATCTTTCTCAGGTATGGCCTTGCATATTTCAACAAGACAGTCCTACACTGCATACTGCAACTATTACAACAGCATGACTTCACAGAAGACCCAGGACTGCAGCTAGAATCTCATGTTGGACAATCTTAAAACCTTACGTTTTTCTCAGTTTAAACATTTGATGTTTTCTGTGCTCTATTGTGAATACAATGTGTTGACCCATGAACCGTTTTTTATTCACATTTAGAGTGTCCCAGCCTTTTTGAAACCGAGCTTGTACTTGGCTTTTTTCACAGCTTTCACTGCAGCAGAAAGTTGCAGCTTGCAATCTTGTGTAGTAAAAATCCTGTTTGCTTTTAGGTTTTTTTTTCTTTTTTTTTATTGCTCTCCTCCGAATTGAGAGCTGCAAATGCTGGTTTAACAACTTGGTCACAACATCCCAGTGGGGAAAAATCCTAAGTGCTACGTGCCACATTCACTTTAAAACACCTGTAGTTGCTCCGTTAGGGGATAGCAGTAACATGATTTGCAAGAAGCTGCAGCAAAAAAAACCCTTTACCTTAAAACTGATGGGATGAAAGAACTTCAATTCCGTTTTATTTGTACAGTACCAGATGACAACAACAGTTACTTCAAGGTGCTTTATATTGTAAGGTAAACCCACAATAATACATACAGAGAAAAACCCAACGATCATATGACCCCCTATGAGCAAGCACTTTGGCGACAGTGGGAAGGAAAAACTCCCTTTTAACAGGAAGAAACCTCCGGCAGAACCAGGCTCAGGGAGGGGCGGGGCCATCTGCTGTGATTGGTTGGGGTGAGAGAAGGAAGACAGGATAAAGACATGCTGTGGAAGAGTGACAGAGGTTAATAACAGATATGATTCAATGCAGAGAGGTCTGTTAACACATAGTGAGTGAGAAAGATGACTGGAAAGGAAAAACCCAGTGCATCATGGGAATCCCCGGCAGCCTACGTCTATTGCAGCATAACTAAGGGAGGATTCAGGGTCACCTGGTCCAGCCCTAACTATATGCTTTAGCAAAAAGGAAAGTTTGAAGCCTAATCTTGAAAGTAGAGATAGTGTTTGTCTCCTGAATCCAAACTGGAAGCTGGTTCCACAGAAGAGGGGCCTGAAAACTGAAGGCTCTGCCTCCCATTCTACTTTTAAATACTCTAGGAACAACAAGTAGGCCTGCAGAGCGAGAGCGAAGTGCTCTAATAGGGTGATATGGTACTACAAGGTCATTAAGATAAGATGGGGCCTGATTATTTAAGACCTTGTATGTGAGGAGCAGGATTTTGAATTCTGGATTTAACAGGAAGCCAGTATAATCACAACTGACATGTGCTGGTGTGGTAATAATTACTCAGCTCTTGTGCACATGCTGCTATTCAGTGCTTCCCAGATCCTAATGTATTTGGCTACATTAGCTAATGGACAGTAACAATTATGTGCAAATGACTGTGTCTGAATGCTGAATGCTTAACAAAGCCATTCACTCCAGAAGCCTCTACTCTCGTTGCTTTGGTTGGCAGTGTGGAGACAGCTTGCAGAGACCAGTTGAGCAAATGACAACAAGACCCAATGTCTGGCACAAAAGTTCTAAATTATGATCTCATTTTTCACATCTACACCTTTTTGCAGCTCTGTAATTTTCTACTTTCCTGTACTTTTGCCACAGAGCGCAGGAGGTCCTGCCTGCTAGCTTTATGAGCTATTAGAAACCTAGAGGCCATCTTGTAAACGACCAATTAAATAAGAGGAGATCATGAGGGACTGCATACCTGCCCTGAAGGAACAATAAAAGCTAAGGAGAGGGGAGGGATATGGAGCTATACATCAGGCTTTGCTGAGGATAATTGCAACTGGAGGATTTCGGGAGGGATGCGAAAGTCCAGATCCCAGTTCTATGTTTTTAATATACAAGGTCTCCTGTGAAGAATGGGATTGTCAGTGATATGTGTAGAGAGGACAGTGTGCATAAATGAGATGACAGCAAAGATGTTACTTTTGCTTTGCCTTATATTTATAACACGGGAATGGTAATGTTATATAATTTGGTGTCCAGCACAGGGCAAGGCAGTCAGTGGTTGTTCTGCACATATTGCTTGGTATGCATGTAGATACATGTGGCATACAGAGCAGGCAGCACAGACAAAAAGAAAAGCAGAGTAGTGTTGATTCAAAGGAACATGGAGCGATGGCCCCTGCACATCTGCACGTAAGGAGCGCCCAGGAGACTGCAATTCATCGTCTTCTTCCTCTATGACACACACCCAGCTGTATGCAGTAACAGCAACCTTACTAAATCTAAGTGGAGTCGCAGGGTTGCCTTGTCCACACAATCCATTCAGTCCATTGATCAAAGGATGATGTGACGAGAGTGGAAGATGTGTGGGGGCTTGGTCACCCTCCTCATAAATACTGGGCACACTATGAAAGAGTCGACTGGACACCAGAAGAAGGGGGCATCCCTGTATTCATTACAAGATGATACTGCATTCACCAGGAGAAGCACAACAAACAATTCTTCCTTCAATAATCTTTTTGTTAACTTGGATCTTATTGTCATAGGTTTGGTCACCATTTTTAGTCATGACAAAAACACTAACCAAATGATCAGACAGACTAGTTACTAAATTAGTAGCACTTTGCTTTCATACACAATCATTTAACAAATATCTTATAGTCCCAAGCAGCCATTGCTAAATGTTAATGTGGATTAACGTGGGTTATAAACCACTATTAAATGTTTGTGAACTGCTCTAAAAGGTAAATAACGAGACATCAAACCTTAATGAAGACACATGTAATTAAAATGTTATGTTTTGCATTTTATGGAGTAGCTAAAATAACAGAAAATTAGTCAACAGTCATCAGCTGCAGGATCGGGTGTTGGCTCTTTGTTGCAGTTTTTTAACATTAAAGGTCCATTTTGAAGCTATCAGTGATGTGCTTAATGTAACACACTAGAACAGCAAACATGAAGTACAGGCTGACACTGCTGGTCTTCTGATGTTTGGCACAATGTTATCATGACCGATTCTGTAGGAAATGGGTATACACCTATCTACACACACACACACACACACACACACACACGAGAATAAGATCCAAGTTGTTTTAAATCAGAATAACCATTTGTTACTACTTATGCATATAAAACCAATAATGACATCACTTGCATAAGAATTGAGATGCAACATATTGCATATTGTACATCACTGTCATGCATTGCATTTGGAATAGGGAAAAAAGTCCCATGTTCATACACTGGTTGCATTTCTCTTTATGGACTCCGGAGTCCGAGTAGTTTGGTTCTGAACTGACTGCACAGTGTAAACAGTCTCTCTCCTTTTACTGTGTGCATGCTGTGTTCCAGAAACAGGCAAACACATTTTGGCAACATACAAGTTGATTTATTGCAATGCTGCCAACCCAAACAGCAGAAGTAAACACTGTGATCCCCTCAGCTGCATCAGTGTAGGGGATGTATATTGTTCATCTCCTTGAATGATAGAAAACATCTGCCACATCCAGCCAAGCAAACGCTGTGTATCAATACTCCACTGAAGCTTGGGAAAGAGCTCATAGAAATGCCGTACTCCAAATATTCCTGGGCTCGGTTATTCTCTGCCCTGCACAGAAGTGAAAACTAAAATCAAATCGAGATATAATTATTCCATTCTGGGTTTGCAGCCATCACTGGAAAGGCCCAGATCCAAAACTTGTATCCCCCTGAGAGCACTGGTGCTCCAACTGGTCCAGCAGTTTTTCCACCGAGTCTTCTTTGTTCTCCAGTTTCAGGTATCGTCTGCCGTTGCCCAGATCTAGCCGAGGCCAGCTTTGGTGAGTCTGCTCTGCAGAATCGGCAACCTGTCCAAGAACGTTTACACAAACCTGTGAGCTCGCCTCCATACGAGTGACTTCAAGCTGATTTGCCTGAATGTGCTCTCTCTCCATACACCTACCAGTTCGCTTTGTGTAAGGGTTAGTCCTGTAGCTCATACTGTGGCAGCGCCTTGGTTGAGCAGCTGGGACATCAACTTCATCCACCCCTAAGGTGGACATGGAGCCTGCAGATACCAGGCACACATTGGTCTTAACAAGTGGGCCAGTGTGTGAACTGCAGCTGGCTCTCTCTTCACATTTAGCACCCAGCTGTGCATTAAAGTCAGTCTGACTGGAATTGCATGAGCTGGAGAGGGAAGCTTTGGCGGAACACGGAGGCTTTGACTCCTGGTGGTGGAGGCCTTCCATCGGAAGAACAGCTTGCTGGTAGAAACCCTCCATGCTGTGCCCCTGGTCTACGGTGCTTCTGCTCTGGAGCAGGGGCTCAGAGGTGGCCAGCTGCTGCAGACAGAGAATGTTGAGATGGGCAGCTGGTAGACTGCTAACCCACTGGTAGTGTTTGGCCATCGAATTGGCTGCTGCTATTTCTTTAAGGTCAGCTGAAGGCACAGCCGCAGACACGGAGCAGATAACACTGCGCATCTGGGCCAGCAGCATCTGAGTCTCTCTGTCCCTGTTTTCGTACAGGACAGTGTTGGCACATATGAGGATGAAGAGACCCACCCCCATGATGACTGGTCCCAACAGCTTCATCCTCTCACTGTGAATGAGACTGGCTGTGGACAGGAAGCCCTTGGGTCCCAGACTCCAGCCGGAAGTCTGTGATTCAGAGGCGCTTTCCCCATCTGCAGCTCCCAGGATGGACGACCTTGATATCTGATAGGGCCAGTATCCTGCCACAGCCAGAGCAGTGCCAACAACCACCACAACCACGCCAAGCACTAGGAACGCTCCAGGCATGGAGCGGATGCGAAGCTTGCCTCGGATCAACCTCTCCTTCTTCTTTCTACTTCGTAAGGTGAAGCGAGACTTTGGTTGGCAGGCAGGTGAGCTTGGCCTAACTGCTTGAGATTTCTTGGTCTTCATGGCACAGATTAGTCCAGAGCTCTTGGTCTGAGTCACAACCCGTCAGAGTGCTTTAGGAAGGAGGAAATGTAAAGAGTTAATGTCTCTGTTCATTCAAACACATGCAATGGCTGCAACTATGTTCACAGTACAGAGATGTCTGAACTTTTTCATGGTGGCTGAGGTGACAGTGAACACGTTCATTGTGGCTGTCTGAGTGAAGCTCGGTCTGGATCTCCCTGGTGATACTGTTAAACTGCAGCAGACAGTGATACACACCACTAACCCACCTTTGTCACGCTCTCAGTCCTCGGGCTACAAAGGCTAATGCCAAAATTAATGCTAATCTAAACCTTCATGTTATCACTGCACAAGAAAACCAGAGATGGCAGCCTGAGGACAGACACGGGGGCAAATGTTTGAAATGAATAATATTTGAAGAGGCCTTCAAAAATATTTTGTAATGGGAGTATTTTTCAGTTTTAGTATTTACTTATTCATATGTTTAGACCTGCCAGAGCTCACTGTAGTTACTGGCCACCTGACAGTGGGTTTTTCCCCAGAGTTAATCACCAAAACCTTCAAACGTCCACATCTGTGGAGAGCTTGTAAATTAAATGAGGTACAAACAAAAGTACAGAAGCACTCACATATTTGCTGTTCTTCCTAAGTTCCTGTACAGTAATGAACAAAGAAAAGTGAAATGGAAAAGCCAGTCGCAGTGACTGCAGCATGCACCAAAGAGCGTAAAATGTTCCCTTTGTCCTTCTGTGAATGCTTAAGAAGAGTGCCAAATACACAAAGTAATAATGCACTCAGCTCTAAATCTTAAAGACATATGAGGGTGCCTGCTCTTAATCAAGTATAAGAGTGGGTACCTTAACCCATCATTAAGTACGTTATTGCTACAGTTCTGAAACCACTGCACGTCTCGTGTTTGTACTGCAAATTCTTTTTACTTAAGCACTGACCTGCCTATTGTCTGTTGATACGTTTCCTTGGGTTTTTCAACTTTCTTGACCTCTTAAACACGTTAAATATGTTTTATTGTGAATAAAATATGGGTTCATCAGACAACATCCAGCTTTTTGTGGAAAGACTTGTATATAAAACATAAAATAGAGCGAACCAGCTTGTTGTTTACGTTTTACAGAAACATTAATGTCCGACATCAGTCTCAGTGTTCTCATTGAACTTGTTTTATCAGGCAGCTGATTTTATCATAAAAGCTCAGATGAGGCATCTACAATAGACTGACTACCGCCTGCTGGGAAAATGTGAGGAAAGGGTGGATATCAGCAGGACCCAAAACCTTTCTGTTCATGAAGAAGAGCCTGTGTGTATTTAGTAATAAAGAGTACATGCATTAAACACACATTTCTGTGCCCAATGATACTGTCATGTTCAAGTGAACTTCCCAGTGATATTAAATTCTTTAACAACTGTATTATATATTAGATATTATATCAACAATCCCTACAATAGCGTCCTACATGAAAAAGCAATGAATTCATTCATGCAAACAATCAGGAAAGTATTTTATCAGTACAGACGCCTTAATGTGAGATGTAAGCAGGCTGTCAGTGTTAAAGAATCTGACTATGGAAAAAAGTCATGTCACCATTTCATCCGAGGCCACAGACACAGGAAGTCGTGAAGAAGTTAATCATGAGGACGACATTCAGAAGGCAACACAAAAACATCCAGTGCCACGAGTTAGTGGCTGACGTCAGGCCGGGCCTTTGATTTCACACAGGGTAAATATTACACAGTGACTGGTAGATTTCTGTTTATAAGATCAAACATTAAAAGTTTGAACAGATCATTTTCTCTTAATGATCAACTGATGACATCACAGCTATCCCCTGCTCATGTGATAACCAAATGTCGTTAAATCTCCATGTATTAAATAAATGTGCTGACCAGTACACACACACACACACACACACACACACACATCTGTATTCCCCTCTGCCGTGGGATTAACGCTGCAGTAACAAAAATGAGAGAAGCAGCAGACTGCATTCAGCAGCTGTGGCACAAGTTTGTGTCGGTGAGGGTGTGATATGCTGCATGGTTGCACATGACGGTAAATGCACGCCTGATCCGGATGATGCGCTGAACTCCGATTACCCTGTGGTCATGTAATTACGCAGGAATGACACAGACAGGAGCGCAACGTCTGCTGGAAAGGACTTTCTCTACAGTGTGGCTCTGGAAGCCCACACTCAGTGTGTCATTGACCCAGTCATACGGTGCATCTGCAGTTTACAGCCGGCAGAGGAAGCTGGTCTGGATCAATTCAATTCCCGAGAAGCCACAAGTTGTGATACATGACGAAAATGAACAAATGCGAAAGCGTTCGCTGGTGCACACGGGTGGAACCGTGTCAGTCAAATGCAGCAGCTTGTTGAGCCCGTGGAGCCCAGACGGAGGGAAATGAAGCAGCTGCAATAATGCTGTGGTGAAAATCAGCACAGCATTATCAACTGACTGGGATAAGGCGTCCCTCAACTACGGATAGCCATGCACTGTCGTGCCGTGCCGGACTATCTGCACTGACACTGTACAGACATGGAATGTGTCTGATGACCGAGCTGCTGCATTCCTCTCCGACAACACAGCAGCTCACGGCACCGTTACCGACCCACAGAATGAAAGAGTTCATGTCACCCAGCTGCTCCGACTGCACCACCACAGACACACAATCTCACACTCACACACTCCGACGCTTCTGTGAACTTGCCTGGATTTCGGAGTTCCTGTTGCAGCTCGGTGGTAGTTTGAAGACACCCGACATCCGCATGACTCCGAATAAGGTTAAGGGCTGAATCGAGCCCAGCCCTAAACCCGTTCCCACATATCCGCAGCAGGGACACCGCGCTGACTCCGTCAACTCCGCCGGACACAAGCCGAGCAGAGCCCAGCCCAGCCGCCTCCATGCACCAGCACCGCGGAGTGAGCAGGAAGCAGCCCTGCTGCGCGCGCGCACGCATGCACGCGGATTTGAAAATAAAGGTGCGCACGGGTGCTTCGTGTGACAGCAGCAGCGTCCCTCAACAAGTAGCGGAGGTGTGAGTCACAGGGAGCCGTTCGGGTGCACCTATAACGCTGCACTAACACTCTCCTCTCTGTGCTGTCCTGGACTCGTGGGCGCGCTCACAGAGGTGCTGGATACTTCAAAGGTTACCATCCAAAAATGAGATGTTACAGATTAAACACCTCAGCACCGAGTTAAGAGCTTCACCAGGTGATGGATTAGATTTTTGGATCAAATGATCTACAGATGAAAGCATAGTCCTGGGACTCTGTAACGCTTTGATAAACTTTTGTAGTCCGAGTCCACATTAGCAGAACATCAGAATGTGGACTAGCTTAAGACCATCAGCTCCACTGCTTGGTAATCCTGCATTTATGTGACAGCACAGTGAAGGGTTATTAGTTAATGCAAGAGGACAGATGGCTCTGAGTATACTTAAGGACTATCAAAGCACGTTTGTGTTTCATGTCTATGCACATAATAAACTTATTGCCGTTAATTACATTTAAAATACATAATGATCCCTGACTGCCGAGGGTCATCATAACTCGTGGGTCGGACCTCACAGGGGAATTTCCTTCGGCTGGCAGCCACAGCTCATTAGCTTCGTCTTTGTTCTCGGCAGGTAGTGTCAGTCAGCTACACGGAGTTTCAGCATGTGCCAATCTTCCACGTCCTGGTGTCTTATTACGCTGTTCTTCTCTTCACACGTGATCTGTTATTGTTCAACACATCTCAGTCTCAACAGAGTTGATATTTTTAGGTGTAGTACTTTTGAGGCCTTCCACATTATTCTTCTTCTCAAACTATTTGTCTGCGAGATTTTTGCAGACAAATCAGGTAAAGATCGTCTTACACGACAAGCACAGCCATTACTCACCTAATTATCTGTTTAAAAAACTTGGACTCTTTTTTGACCAACATCTGAATTTTGAAACTCAAGTTCAACCAGTCTTGTTTCCATCACTTCAGAAATATCAAAGCTTTGCAGTCACTGTGTGCAGCGTTCACACGTTAATTTTCTCCCGCCTTTCTTTTGTAACTCGCCTTGACGTGGACCTCTCAGTCCTCTGTAGCTCGTCTCCAGCTAGTGCAGAGCGCAGCACCAAGGACACATATCACACCTGTTCTTGCATCCCTTCACTGGCTTCCGGCAAAACCCAGAATCCACCTAAAAATCCTGTTATTAACATATGAGGCTGTACATGGACAGACTTGTGTTTATACAGCAAAGCTCCGAAGATCTTA